>NC_053027.1:425500542-425626674 GCF_003073215.2 Triticum urartu
CTGGCCTGTGAGCTAGGCCGCCTGGTCCAGTGGGGGTGGGGTTTGCTTTTTTATTTTTGTTAGTTTTATTTTTCTGTTTTTATTCCTTTTTAATTTATTTTTCCTTTACTGTTTCCTTCAAACTATAACTTAGTTAAAATTATTAAATGTCAAAACAGCACCTAAATTTAGTATGTCAAATATACCCTGCCACATTAATTTGCTACCCAAGCTAAAAAAATCATAATTATTTAATATTTAAAAGTATTTAAATAATAGTTTTCGCTACTATTTTATTCAGCTTATAGTATTTAAACATTTTATAAAGGTGTGGTTTCTCCACCATAATTTCCTATGCAATATTTGGTTCACTCCGAACATTTTAGTTTTAATATTTGAAAAGTTTTATTGTTTGCTTGATTTTGAATTTGAATTTGAATCGGTTTCGAACTGACGCAAGATTAGCAACAGTAATCGAAGTGATGTGGCATCATTAGCAGAGGGTTGTTGTAGCTTAATTACCCGGGCGTCACAATTCTCCTCCACTACAAGAAATCTCATCCCGAGATTTAGGAGCAGGAGTAAGGGGGAAGGGATTTGGTTACGAAATTCTAATTGGTTTTCTGGGTGTTGGTTGCTCTTCTCAATGAGGTCGATCCATTACATTGACATCTTCATTTGTCTGCTTCAGGTCATCCTGATGAAGTCATCATTCTTCCTTGAGGATCTCCATCGTACTTATGGAAATCTAAGGGGGGAAAACTCGGGAAGGACTGAGCTCAACATATGTTAGGTACGTGGGGGCTATCTTAGTGAACATGGCATAGAGGCATCTCTCGAGTTAAAATTCAAGAAAGTTATTGAGAGCAAGGTAAGGATGGGCAACAAGAAGCTCCAAGCGGGTAGGCAACCGTAGGTTACCTAAAACTGAGGGTGAAAGGGGTTTAGAGCAACGGGAATAAGTATTGCGCCTCATACCAAAATAGACCACTAGGAAGGTGGCTCATGATATTTCAGACGAAGCCAAGCGTGAGGAATAACTTTAGAAACATGGGTGTACAGGAGAGTCAGGTTTCGATCGTGTGGAACTGTGGGTTAACAGTAGGAAGGCGCTAATCAATTTGCACGGTCAAGATAGCAAGGCAAGTCAGAGTATCACCTGCCAGCAACAACATCGGTACCAAGGGCGAGGGACTAAGAGAACCATTTTTCCTGCTCGTTGAACGAGGCGGACCAATAGGCAAAGTTCTCGTCCATCGGTGGCTACCGGAATGTCATCAACAATAGTAACGGGGTCTTGCTAACAGAATTGTACACCGAGGTGCATACATAAGCAAGAGAATATTACTGCTTAGATCATATATATCACCAGAAAGGTCAAACCAAACAATGGAAAGGAAAATATGATTATCAGTTTCAACAGAGCAATGGAAACGAAAGTGTGTTTAAACACATATTTCAAGGGTATTTCCTTCCCAATGACAAGTGGAGCAAGATATCCATGATAGGATATAAAGTAGAAAACCATTTTGGTAAGGGGAGATAAATTTCATGACACTACCCATACAACGGTGTTTGGATAATTGAGCAAGAAACATTTAGCATTGGGCTTCAAATGTTCTTGTTGAAAATCAGAGTACCACAGACATACTTCGAGATAGCATTGACATGGTCTTCAACCAAAGGTCGAACTTGGATACACAAAGGATTCATCAGGAACAACATATAGAATAAGTCTTACGATTTCCTCATGGAAGAATGGTTAACCTTGCTAAATAGGAAACTATAACAATAGGTTCTCCGGCCAGGTGTGCTAGGCATGACATCACCTTACCGAGTCATATAAAAACCAGTGTTATAACTCTGGGAAATATGTTCCAACCTTCATATCTGACTGGGATTCAGATCTGATTTGGTGTCAGGATACCTCAGACTCAGGATGCCTGAGAAAGAAAAGGTGCAACGCAATTGACGAGATGACATTATAAGATTCTCGAGCAATGAACTATGGAAGCGAGTTCCGAAACAAGAGTTCATCATTAAACCAAGGAGAGGATGAGGAGGTGGCTGGTGGACTCAGCGATAATTCATCGAGATTTCCAAAAAGATGGATTTCCACAATTATGTGAACAAGGAGATAACATTTGTCATATCAAATGATATAATGATGTATGCTAGAGGAAAAACATACACAATTAAACATTGGCTGAAAGGTGCACCCGAAATATGGGCTTAGGTGGTACGATCAATGTTAGAATGGTGATTTGATAACCAATGGCCTAAGAATGTAATGTCGACCATTAACTTCAAAGCAATAGGGTTGCTAGAAGGGCAGAATCCAAACAGCACCGATCACCTGTTGGTATCCCGGTTGGCACCAACACGAGGACCAAGAAAGAATGGTGATGGTGAGAAGTATTACTATATCAAGAATTAATAGTTGAGGTAATTCCCTCAACATTCTTGACATAACAGATGGTAATACTCCAAGGTAGAATCATAATATAAGTTGGATAGAAAGGAAACTACACAAAACATGACCAAGTTTTGTGTCGGAGGGAATGCGAGAATGTTGTCGATGTTAGTGCAAATCATCGAGGGGGCAAGGGTGGTATTACATCCTGAATTCGACACTCAACTTGGAAAAAGTCAATTTGTTGACAGTGATCACGACAAATTTGTCGAGAGGTTTCAAGAAGATGTAATCGATCGACAACGACATCAAGCCAAGGGAATGGTGAAGCAAAAGGTTATTATAACCATAGATAAGATGTCATCTTAGAATTCAGAGTTATCTTTCAAGACAAACAATATGATGTTGAAGTTCGATGTAAGCTTAGAGCACTGTCGGGATTGTGTCCCGGGGATGAAGGACATAGGTAGAATGGTCAAGCGGTCAGCCTGACGATGATGATGTAGTCAACCAGCTGGGAACGACATGATCAAGTACAAACTCGTAAGCAAATAAGATTACTAAGAGTTGTTGAATCACGGCACGGACTCGGTTCAGTTGTCGGTGTCTTTGAGTGTTTAATAACTCAAAGCCCATGAAAAATTGGAATCAGTGAGAATGTAGTACTTGATGAAGAACTCATAAGAAGTTATGCAGTTCCATGATAATCTCGAGATACCAGGGGCTAATACTCGATGACAGATCAAAGTAGAGGTTGGACTGGGGTATTGCTCTGCAGAAGACAAGTGCTTAAACTTGCACAGGAAATGGTATTTAAAGGAGAACATGGTCGGAACCACGATTGCAAAGGGATCAATTCACAGACACGAGATGATATTATATCAAGGGGGTAATTATTATTACAAGGAGCTTCCATGATAGGATCTACATCGTGTCCATGGGCATGAACACAAAGTTCAAGGTCGACTCCCACTTCTCTAATGCATAACCTTTCATTCACTGCTCTACTAAAAAATATTTGAGTGCGAAGATCTACCTGGTGAATTACTAGAGGAGTTTGAACCTTGGAAAACTTTCGGGTTCACACATATTAAGGAAGGCATAGGTTCAACCCATCGGGGCATCTAAGAAACATATACTACAAGCTTCGAGAGTAATTATCACCAGCTCGAAAGCAGGGCATGGTTGGCCAATCAGAGGATAGGATTTACCAATGGCATTTTATATCAGAGAAATAGCTTCCAAAGTGATTGATTATGAAGGACGTTGTCGGATAAAATCCAACAAAGGATCTGGTGGCCCTCAAGAGATCTGATGTGAGCATCGGTACTCAACCAGAGGAAGAAAGAATGCAAGGAGATCAGATTATAGAACAACTAATTGATTGTAAGCTCAAAAATCAAAGGAAATATGATTTCCAAATCAAGGAATCAGAAGCAAACGCTCTGATTAAGGAAGGATAAGATGAGTAAGCTTAGGGGTACAATCGACGACAATTTGATTGGTCGAGATCTAGCTCATGGTTAAAATGACGTCTGAGCCAAAAGGATGAACTTTAGGATCTGATTGAGGATTGCGAGCATTCGCAACATATTAAATCAATGGACTCAAAATGATAGTGACAAAGGCTGCCAATAAGATTACTATACTTGTGGGATTAACCATAATGCAAGCAAGTAAGAATTTCAAGGGCAATAAGCTGCTCAGGATTTTTGGAAGATCGAATATTATTTTGATGACATGAGTGAAACACATAAACAACTAGGGATGAGCGGATACTCGGTAAGTGCGAGGAATTGTCCGTAGGGATGTTCATGTGGTAGCAAAGTATTCTCGGAACAATAGAGAGAATTCCGGTGTATCTTGTAACAATAAGATCAATGGGATTGAAATGGCAAGTGTATGTGGCTATCGATAATGATATAACAGTGGTAGGGAATTTGCAAAGGCGGTGGGCACAAGTGTCTTGAGAGAACATCGGAGATTACCTTCAGAATCCTCTGGTGCACCAAGCAATCATCTGGAGGGAGGGGCTCTCCGAGAGAAAGTAGTGATGAGAACCTAGAGTTATAATTAGTAAAATCATTTAACCCGAATAGAAGAGAGATCAGAATCCCAGAGTATAGGTCGAGGAATAAAAGATCTTAATACCACCCAATGTCGACGTGGGCCCGTAAGCCACACAGCCATGTTAGTAAAAGTTTTGAAATGACTAGACTCAACTTCGACCAAGGAGTTGGAAAGGGGGATTCCTACAGGCAGTCGGCTCTGATACCAACTTGTGACGCCCCCGATTTGACCGTACACTAATCATGCATGCAAATGTGTACGACCAAGATCAGGGACTCATGGGAAGATATCACAACACAACTCTAGACACAAATTAAAAACATACAAGCTTTATATTACAAGCCAGGGGCCTCGAAGGCTCGAATACAAATGCTCGAAGACACAAGAGTCAGCGGAAGCAATAATATCTGAGTACAAACATAAGTTAAACAAGTTTGCCTTAAGAAGGCTAGCACAAAAGTAGCAACGATCGAAAAGGCCAGGCCTCCTGCCTGGGACCTCGTAACTATTACTCAAAGTCAAACTCCACGTAGAATCATCCTCGGGATCCTCTTGCTCCTGAACTCCATCATATGATCACAATAACCAGGAAAAGGGGAAAAAGAAGTAGCAAAGCAACCGTGAGTACTCATCCAAAGTACTCGCAAGCAAGGATCTACACTACATATGCATTGGTATCAATGAAATGGGTAGTATCTGTGGACCGAACAGCAGAATGCCAGAATAAGAGCGGGATAGCTAGTCCTATCGAAGACTACGCTACTGGCAGCCTCCATCTTGAAGCAATAGAAGAGAGTAGATGGCATAACATAATCCTACCCAGCGGTCCTCTCCTCGTCGCCCTATTAGAGAGCGATCACCGGGTTGTATCTGGCACTTGAAAGGGTGTGTTTTATTAAGTGTCTGGTTCTAGTTGGCATAAGGTCGAGGTACAACTCCGGGTCGTCCTTTTACCGAGGGACACGACTATTCGAATAGATAAGCTTCCCTGCAGGGTGATACGTCTCCATCGTATCTACTTTTCCAAACACTTTTGACCTTGTTTTGGACTCTAACTTGCATGATTTGAATGGAACTAACCCGGACTGACGCTGTTTTCAGCAGAATTTCCATGGTATTATTTTTGTGCTGAAATAGAAGTTCTCGGAATGACCTGAAACTTCACGGAGAATTCTTTGGAATTTATAAAAAATATTGGCAAAAGAATCAACACCAGGGGGGCCACACCCTATCCACGAGGGTGGGGGCGTGCCCATCCCCTGGGGTGCGCCCCCTATCTCATGGGCCCCCTGAGGTTCCACCGACCTCTACTCCAACTCTATATATTCACGTTCAGGGAGAAAAAATCAGGGACAAGGATTCATCACGTTTTACGATACGGAGCCGCCGCCAAGCCCTAATCTCTCTCGGGAGGGCTGATCCGGAGTCCGTTCGGGGCCCTAGAGAGGGGAATCCGTCGCCATCATCATCATCATTAAACTTCCTCCATCACCAATTTCATGATGCTCACCGCCATGCGTGAGTAATTCCATCGTAGGCTTGCTAGACGGTGACGGGTTGGGTGAGATTTATCATGTAATCGAGTTAGTTTTGTTAGGGTTTGATCCCTAGTATCCCCTATGTTCTGAGATTGATATTGCTATGACTTTACTATGCTTAATGCTTGTCACTAGGGCCCGAGTGCCATGATTTCAGATCTGAACCTATTATGTTTTCATGAATATATGTGAGTTCTTGATCCTATTTTGCAAGTCAATAGTGACCTACTATGTGTTATGATACGGTAACCCCGAAGTGACAATAATCGGGACCACTCCCGATGATGACCGTAGTTTGAGGAGTTCATGTATTCACTAAGTGTTAATGCTTTGGTCCGGTACTCTATTAAAAGGAGGCCTTAATATCCTTTAGTTTCCAATAGGACCCCGCTGCCGCAGGAGGGTGGGACAAAAGATGTCATGCAAGTTCTTTTCCATAAGCACGTATGACTATATTCGGAATACATGTCTACATTACATTGATGAACTGGAGCTAGTTATGTGTCACCCTATGTTATAACTGTTGCATGAGGAATCGCATCCGATATAATTATCCATCACTGATCCATTACCTATGAGCTTTTCACATATTTATCTTTGCTTAGTCATTTTTCCGTTGCCACTGTTACAATCACTACAAAACCAATACTGTTACTTTTGCCACCATTACCATTACTTCCATATTACTTTGCAACTAAATACTTTGCTGCAGATATTAAGTCTTTCAGGTGCAGTTGAATTGACAACTCAACTTTTAATACTTGAGAATATTCTTTGGCTCCCCTTGTGTCAAATCAATAAATTTGGGTTGAATACTCTACCCTCGAAAACGGTTGCGATCCCCTATACTTGTGGGTTATCAAGACTATTTTCTGGTGCCGTTGCCGGGGAGCATAGCTCTATTCTTTTAGTCACTTGGGATTTATATCTGTTGATCACTATGAAGAACTTGAAAGATGAAAGAACCAAGATTTTTCCCTCAACTACGAGGGGAGGTAAGGAACTGCCATCTTGCTCTGCACTTGATTCACCTTCTGTTATGAGTAAATTTGTGACACCTACACCTTTTATTCATTCTGATATATCGCGTGTTATTGATGATGCCACCTCTTCTATGCATGATGCTTATGATGAAACTACTTCTATGCTGGATAATACTGTGCCATTAGGTGAACTTCTTGATGAACAACTTGCTAGGGTTAGAGAGAATGAAATTATTGAAACTGATAATATTGATGAAAGTGATGATAAAGATTCTCCCCCTAGATATGAATTGCCTATTGTACTTGAGGGTTATGTTATGGATGAAGAAACCACTAGAGATCTTTTAGCTTGCAATGATAGATATGATCTTAAGAAACTGTTAGCTAAGCTGAAAGAAAAATCCTTGAATGCTAGAATGAAATATGACCCTGCTTTTTCTACTTCACCTATCTGTATTTCCGATAAGGATTATGATTTCTCTGTCGATCCTGAGTTAATTACTTTGGTTGAATCAGATCCTTTTTATGGCTATGAATCTAAAACTGTTGTGGCATATCATACTAAATTAAATGATATAGCCACCCTGTTCACTAATGAGGAAAAAATTTGTTACTACTATATCCTTAAGTTATTTACGTTCTCATTAAAGGGTGATGCTAAAAACATAGTTTAATTCTCTTGATCCTGGTTGTGTGCGTAGTCCCTAGGATATGATTTATTACTTCTCTACTAAATATTTCCCTGGTCATAAGAAACAAGCTACCTTAAGGGAAATATATAATTTTGTGCAATTGAAGAAGAGAGTCTCCCACAAGCTTGGGGGAGGCTTCTCCGATTACTTAATGCTTTGCCTGACCATCCTCTCAAGAAAAATAAAATACTTGATATCTTTTATAATGGACTAACCGATGCTTCCAAAGACCACCTGGATAGTTGTGTTGGTTGTGTTTTCAGGGAAAGAACTGTTGATCAAGCTGAATTGCTATTGAATAATATGTTGAGTAATGAAAATGATTGGACAATTCCTGAACCAACTCCTAAGCCAACTTCAAAGAAAAGGGGTATTCTATTTCTCAGTCCTGAAGATATGCAAGAGGCAAAGAAATCTATGAAAGAAAAGGGTATTAAATCTGAAGATGTTAAGAATTTACCACCTATTGAAGAAATACATGGTCTTGATAACCCGACATAGGTAGTAAAGGTAAATTCTCTTTATACATTTGAGGAAGGTGATATTCCTCATAATAAGTCTGCTAGCCAATGCTTGGATGAGTTTGATAATTTTACTATTAAGCAAGAAAACTTCAATGCTTATGTTAGTAGACAATTGAAACGTAATGCTTATATGATTGAATACTTGAGTGATTATATGTCTAGAGTTAAAGGTGAACTTAGACTTATTAGTAAACATGCTTCTATGGTTACCACTCAAGTAGAACAAGTGCTTAAAGCTCAAAATGATTTTCTCAATGAATTAGATAATAAGAAAAATGAAAATGTTGTTAGAGTTCTGACTAGAGGGGGTAAAATGACTCAGCAACCTTTGTATCCCGAGGGCCACCCTAAGAGAATTGAGCAAGATTCTCAGAGAATTAATGTTGATGCACCTAGTTCTTCTAATAAGAAGAAAAGGAAAAATGATAGGACTTGGCATGCTTCTAGTGAACCTATTGTTGACACACCTGAGAATCCTAATTGTCGTGGAATTGTCACGGCAGATGTCCTAGAACAAGGACTTAGTCGTAGGGTCATCGCACTAGGAAGCTTAAAGGGGTTAATCGGGACAAAGGACACAAGAAGGTTTTTATACTAGTTCGGCCCCTTACGATGAAGGTAAAAGCCTACGTCTAGTTGGGATTGGTATTGCTGAGCTTTCGATCTCCAAGAGGCTCAACTCGCCAGCTTGGTTATCGATCTGTTGTTTCTTGCCCTAAACCGCCACCGGGTCGTCCCCTTATATACACGGGTTGACGCCTGGTGGCCTACAGCATCCCGGCCGGCTCATAAACGTGCCCGGCTCGGTGACTTCCTTTACATGCCTTTCTTTACAAGTCTTTCCTTACATAAGGCGGTTTACAATGTTAGGCCTTAAGCCGGCCCCGAGCCTTTGGGCCTCCTATACGTTTAGTAAACTATCATCTTGAATGTTTATTGGGCTTCCTATGTAACCCACCAATAGGACTGACCCGGCCCCTCCTGGGCGGGTCATACTGGTAGTAATATCCCCAACATTAGGCCCCAGGTTGACTTTGAACTTTGTTCTTTGTCCATCTTCAATATTTAGATGGGATACATCATCTGTCTGAAAACTTCTGTAACCCGTCGTGATGTCATCTTTTGAAAATACAAAAAACTTTCATGACGTCATCTTCCAGCGGGTCTTTTATTCTCTAATGTCTTCCGAGAATCGAGGCGTCCGTTCAGTTGGATAATCATTATTCGGGTCTCCTTTATTTTCGCGCCCGCCTGTTCGCTTACTCCCTTATAAATAGGCATGACCTAGGTCTTTTTCATTCTCCCCCTTCGGTCGTCTTCCTCCTCTCACTGTTTCGCTGTCGCTCGAGATCCGCCGTCGCTGCCGCAGATCTCCTCGTCTTCCCCACCTCAGGCCGCTGCATCGACCTGACTTGTCCAGAGAAACGCGACGAACCTCCGCAGTAGCTCTGCATCTGTAAGTCCCTTTCCTTCTCTGCCTTAGATCTGCATTACGGCTTCTCGAGTTCCTCGGTGTTCGTCGGTGTTCGTCGCCACCTGTTACAAACTGTTGATAGATTTCACCTCCGATGCCCTTTCTTGATCGTCAGATAGTGTAGAACTGTTACGGTAGCTGTTTAGCCTTTCTTTTTTGATAGCAGTAGATCCCTTTTTCCTGTATAGATGCTTTGTTAGTTGATGAACTCATCTGTACTGGACTTTTAGGTCTGGAATTTTTTCTTTTTGGGACAGCCATTTGATCCAAAATAATAATGATAGCTTGGTGAAACTTGTTTATGCCAACACTTAGCTGAATCTGCTTTCTGAGAAAGTCAGTAGTCATGGCGGCTTATCACTCCGGCTTTCTTTTCCTTATATGTCATTAGCCCTTAGTTAAGCCATCGTTACTTGTTTTACAACTTCAACCTTTAACTGTTAATTTTGCCGTAAATTGAACCAGCATGTTGTTTTTCCTCTTTCAGTCCCTTGCACGTCATGCCGTCAAAGACGCCCACCATCTGCAATTGGGTCCCCTCAACCATAACTGAGGAGCGTATAAAAGAGTTCCTCCTCATTGGGTTTTTGCCCTCAAAAAACATCATGTCTTATCGTGCTCCTGACCCGGAAGAAGAACGACCCAATCCAAAAGATGGCGAAGTGATCGTCTTTACTGACCACATGAACCGGGGCTTCTCACCGCCCGGTTCAAAGTTTTTCAGAGAAGTTCTTCACTTTTTCAAACTCCATCCTTAGGATATCGGGCCCAATTCCATATCCAATATTTGTAACTTCCAAGTGCTCTGTGAGGTATATCTTCAGCAAGAACCAACTGTGGAACTATTTAGAGAGTACTCCTGTCTGAACCGGCAGAACGAGTGCACCAATGGCCTTAGCTTAGAACTTGGAGGCATCTCAATTCAGCGTCGGCAGGGTGCTGCCTTTCCTCTTATAGTTTTACCAAGTCACCCAAAGGACTGGAACCAAACTTGGTTTTACTGTCAGGACATCTCACCTGCCAACGAGAAGCCCCTGTCGGGTTATCGCCCTGATCGTCTTGACTCCAAGTTCGCTCTGCCAGATAAACTTACCGTTGCTGAACGCAAGAAGCTGCTTCCATCTATCAGAAGAATCAACAGTTTGTTGGGGAACGGTTTAATCGGAGTCGATCTAACCCGCTGCTGGATCTCATGGTGGATGATTCCATTAAGCCGTCGTTCAAAATTGATGTATGAATATGGTGGAGACCCGGACAACTCTCTCCGTCATACCCCGGTTCAACTAACCGAGGAGGACATTGTCGCAATGTCAAACCTTCTGGTGAATGCGAAGTATGAAGATTGTAGTGTTGTTGGGTTAAATCCCTTCTGTAGACTTAACCCGGTACCAGAAGTAAGGATATTCTGATCTTTTTTCCTTTGTATTTTGTCCAACCGTAGTTGTTTATTACTGATCCTTCCTCTTGTCTTTGTAGGCCAACTCTGACTTTTGGAAAGTGAAATATGATCACGAAGCTGCCAAGAAGGCGAAACTCGCCGCCATGAACGCCAAGAAATCGACCCGGAAATCGAAGAAGAAGAAGAAAACCAGTGTTGAAGACTTAATGAAACTTGATGACACATCTGACTCGGAGGTAGCCCTTGATTCCCTTGGCCAATTTTTTAACAATCTTATTGACACTGATCCTTACCAGGATGACACTGGGGCCAGTCAGGCCGGGGAAGCAGAGGTAACTATCATTTCCTCCGACTCAGAGCCCTTACCAAGACACAAAGTTCAACAAGTGATCCGTAAAGTAAGGTTTTCTAACCCCTTGGCTCACTTGGATCCCACCTTTCATTTGAAAAGGCAGCAACATGAAAGTCGCCCTGAAGCTGGGATTGAAAACGAACCGGTTGTCGTCCTCCAACAGACCCCTCGGAAACGTCCGAACGAGGTTTACTTATTGCTATCTTTAACTCGCTTTAATGAATCCTACTCCTCATATTTCTTTTAACTCTTTTATTTTATTCTTTCAGGAGGTGTCTCGTTCCTCAGGCGACTCATCACAAACACCATTCTCGGCTTTCAAGACTGCACCTGGGTAATCAGAAATCCTCTTTTCTTCCGGGTTGCTCAATTATATCTTGATGCTGACAATCCTGCGATATTTTTTCCTTAGCGGCCAGGCTAAATCCAAGAAGGCGAAGGCAGCAAAACTGGCGGAAGACCCGCCAGTGCTAGCATCTGACCCGGCTAGGCCGCCTTCTCCATTAACTGACGCCCCAGAAGACCTGCCTATTGTCAATGAAGCAAATCCTCCGGAGCCATCCCTTGACGAAGCCACTATGAATCCTTCTAAAGCTGGACCGTCAAGCTCAACCAACCCGCCGTCTCCACGTGCTCAAGATGTTCAAATTACTGGGAGCCGCTTTGTTGAGCCAGGGAACCCAACGGTGTTGGCTCGGTGCACAGCAAAGCAAGAAGCATTGGAGAGGCAGAAGGTTCGCTTTGATGTTGCCAACTATGACTGTCGTGGGTTTGTCATGGCAGATGTCCTCGTGAAAGGACTTAGTCGTGGAGCCATCGCTACGGGTTAGCTTGAAGGGGTTAAACCGGACAAAGGGACACGGGAGTTTATACTAGTTCGGCCCCTTCGATGAAGGTAAAAGCCTACGTCTAGTTGTGATTGGTATTGTTATGGGTTCGAAGGCCAGGGAGCGAATCCGCTTTGTCTGGCTCTCGATTTGTTGTTCTCTCCCCTTGAACCGCCGCCGGGTCACCCCTTTATATACTCAGGAGGACCCCGGCCGGTCTACAGAGTCCCGAGGCTGGCTCATACAAGTGTCCGCCTCGGTCTCCTCTTTCCTATCTTATAATACAAGTTTATACAATCATGGCGGTTTACTACCATGGGCCCTAAATCGCCTGCGGGCTCTGGGCCTCTAAGCCTTATCCGTAAAGCGCCATCTTCTGGGTTTCCTTGGGCTTCAGCATAGGTGAAGGTGAACCGGCCCCTCCTGGGCGGTTTACACTTAATGGTTATATCCTCAACATTAGGCCCCAGATTGATTTGAACCTGTTCATGTCAATCTTCAATCCTTAGAAAAAACTACCTGACTTTCTGAAAATTCTCATAAACCGCCATATTGTCTTCTCCCTGTGAACTTTGGTGAACCGCCATGACGTCATCTTCTGTCACTGCAGTAAATCATTGTGACGTCATCCCTGTATAAAAAGATTTATGAAGATTCCCTTCTCTTTAATTAATTCCCGAAGATCGAGGCGACAACTACATCCTCTTTTGCCACTCCCGACTCCTTGATTTTCGCGCCTACTATTTTATTCCACTTCCCTTATAAATAAGACCGGGCGCCTTCCATTTCCCCCCTTTCCTATTCGCATCGTCTTCCTCCTCGCGACCTGAAGACCTCAAGCATCGCCGCCGCCGCCGTCGTCGATCTTCTAGTCTGCACCAACTAGGCCGCTGCATCACCCTGTTCGTACCAGATCTCTTAAGATACTCCGCTGCTGCGTGTCTCTGGTAAATACTCCTTCCCTTTACTTGTTAAATCTGCATTAGGGTTTCGAAGTTTCTTCGGTGTTCGTCAGTGTTCATTAGTACTTTCTCTGCTTTTCCTTTAGCATCGTACTGAATCTAGCTAGGCCTGATAGTTTCCCCTTGCGGCTGGATCTGTAACTTTAATCTGCTGTACTACAGTATCTTACTGTTCCTGTATAAATCCTTATCTGAACCTTCTCTATTCTGTTTAACACCATTGTAAGACTCAGAAAAATTTGTTTTTTGAACAATGGTAGATCCAAAATTATATCACCATCTTGTGAAACTTGTTTCCGCAACACTTAACAAATTTTCAGATTGGGTTCTGCCTCCCAAGGGTGGTTTATCCTTTAGTATTGATAATCCGTCATATGTCATTAGCCCTCTCTTAAACCGCCATCTAGACTTGAACAGCAATGCCTGGTTCACTTCATACGTATACCTTGAATTGCCGGTTTAACATTTGACAAACACATATGAACCGCCAATCGTAAACCATCCATTTTCCTTTTACAGACTTTGTAAGATGACGAAGCAATTTGCTGCTTGCAACTGGGTTCCATCTCAGATCATAGAAACGCAAATCAATGAATATGTCACCACAGGTGCTTTAGCTTCAAAAAATGTCCTCCATTGGCGAGTTCCTGGCCCTGAGTGCCCTCCTCAGCCTCAAGATGGAGAAGTGATTGTGTTCATGCAACATTTAGCTCGAGGTTTCAGTCCTCCCAGATAAAAAAAAATTCCGAGATGTTCTTGCCAGGTTCCAACTTCATCCTCAAGATATTGGACCAAATTCTGTGTCCAACATATGCGATTTCCAAGTATTCTGCGAGGTTAACCTGCAAGAAGAACCAACTGTCGACCTCTTTCAAGATCTCTTTCACTTAAACCGCCGGACTGAATTTTCTGACGGACCCAATACTGAACTTGGTGGTGTGTCGATCCAAAAGAGGAAAGAGGTTGAATTTCCTCACGCCAAACTTCACAGCCATCCAAAAGACTGGAACCAAACCTGGTTCTACTGTCAGAATACTGCCCCTGCTGAAGAGAATCCTTTACCGGGCTACCGTCAGCACCGGCTCAACAATAATCACCCTTTACCTCAGAGATTGTCTGCCAAAGACCGACAAGCCTATGCACCTCAACTCGCCAAACTCCAGGCTTTCCTTGCCAATGGTTTAACTAGTGTTGATCTCGCTCGCTATTGGATTTCATGGTGCATTCTACCTTTAAGCTGCCGGCCTGGACTGATGTTTGAATATACCGGCAACACCAATGATCCACAATGGTTTAATGAAATAGAACTGACTAACGATGAAGTCACTGAAGGTGTAAAGAAAATACTTGACGAACCGCTCACCGTATGTACTCAAATTGGTCTGCTCCTTTTTATACCTCCAACAAACCGCCAGCGGTAAAGACTTTAACCTTGTACTTTTCCTGATCCTTCTTCGCTTTAACACTGCTATAATAACCCTTTGTGCAATCTCATAGGCTAGTAGCTCCTTCTGGAAAAGGAAATCTCAAGACAAAGCGGCTAAGGCTCCTCGTGTTAAGACCAAGGTCATCAAGAGAGCTGCCAAAAAGAAAACTGCTGAGTCTTCGGAACCACCAGAGGATGTCGGTGACTCGGCTAAAGAGGTAAAGTTTGACTCCCTTGACTTCTATTCATATATTTTACTGATAATGATTACTCCCAGGATGATGCGGAGGCCAGCCATGCAGATCATGTTGAGGTAATTTGTCTTTCTGACTCAGAACTTGTGTCGGTTCAACGATTTTGCCGTGCAGTTCGGAAAGTGAAATGCTCTCACCCTGTTGCTCATTTGGATCAAAAACTTTCTTTGAAGACACAGCAAACCGAAGGGCGTCGCACAACCCGGCACAGTGGTCAACAGGTCACTTCTTCCGGTTTACCTCATACACCAAACCGGAAACATCGTCCAGAGGTTTCTTATTCTCCTGAAAAATGTTATCTTTTGAAAGGTTTCTTCCGATGCCCTCTCAATCCATCTGATTCAAACTACTAGGTATCTTCTAATTCGCCCGGCGGTTCATCAATCACTCAGCTGCCTCCACTGAAAACCGTCCCTGGGTAAGCATACAGCCCTCCCTTCTCCTTCATAATTTGGTTAATCATGCTAATCCTTGTTTTAATATTAGTGCTAAAGATCGTCTGAGTAAGAAGGCCAAGACCAGTGCCCCTACCGGCGAAGTTGAACCGGAGAAAACTCCTGAAAATCCTGATAAAAATCTTGATAATATCATGGATGATTCTGTCCCGCCGGAGCCAACTAACAACGCTGATCCACCGGAAGCTGATCCGGCCGCACATGATGGCACCTCAAGTCCACATGCTATACCTGCAAGTCCGGTTGTTGATCCACTGAGGTCAACTGCTAATCCGCCAAGCCCTGCTACCACTCCTAACCCAGCCAAAGATGATGACGTTATTGTTACTGGCACTGCTTATACCACTCCGGGCAATCCAGTTACCTTGGCAAAACATACCGCCAAGGATGAGTTTACTTCTATGGGCAAGAGGAAGATGGAAGCTGACTTGTAAAAATATGCTAATCTTTCTGCCCAGGATCTTCATTCTAGATTCTTGAACCGGCTTTATACAAACCGAGATAATGAGGCTGACTTGGTAAATCTGATGAAGGAACGCTATGAGGTAAACATTTTCATCCTTATCTTTGTATTTTCACTGCCTTGTATCCTGTAGCCCCCAAGGGCCGGTTTAGCTTGTAAAGACAAACCGGGACTTTTGAACTTCCAAACTGCACATTGTTGACTTTTAAGTTTTTTAAACAAATACACATTAGCCCCCAAGTGCCAGGATTGAAACTTGTATTAATCCTCGGGACTTTGAATAAGCAGTAGGAAAGAAGCAATCCGCATTAGCCGCCAAGTGCCAAGTGTAGAACCAGTTGTATGCTTGGGACTTTTGATAAAATATTGATATGCTCCTCTGATTGTGGCAGGCTGACATAAACCATCAATGGACGCAGATTGCTGATCTTCAAGAGAGTATCAAATCTCATCAAGAAGAATCTTCTAAGGCCAAAG
Source organism: Triticum urartu (assembly GCF_003073215.2). NCBI lineage: Eukaryota > Viridiplantae > Streptophyta > Magnoliopsida > Poales > Poaceae > Triticum > Triticum urartu. The sequence goes on from NC_053027.1 coordinate 425,516,831, forward strand.
ATGAACTTTGAGCCGCTTTAACTTCCATGGAACGACTGAAGGAAGAATTCAAGACTGAACGTGCCAGTTGGGACACTGAGAAGGGTACATTGCTGAAACGGGTTGAAGACGCCGAGTCTGCTCTTAAACCGGTGGCAGAAGAACTTTCTGGGTTGAAGCGTCAAGTGAACACCATGACTTCCGCAGTATTTGGTAAGTGCTCCTATCAAGGCATCTGAAATATCCATCTTGTAAGGTGCCGGTTGAAATATGAAATTCTTAAACCGTTGCAGGTAGCCGCATTACTCATCTGGGCTCAGATGTATGGATGAAGCTGAAAGCAGCATATACTCTGCTTGAACAACTATACGCCGGTGCTCAACGTGTTATCTGCGCAGCATCCTATGACAATCCGGCCCCAACACTGATCAAGGACACTCTGGCAAGGCTATCCATGGCACCAGCATAGATAGAAGAGGTAAAGCGATCTGCTGCCATGGCTGGCGCTTTGTTGGCACTTACCCGAGCCAAAGCATGGATAGCCGACTTGGATCCGGCTGACCTTGCCAAAGGCTTTCCAAGAACACAAGAAAACGGGGCAGATTTTGATGATGAAGCCCTTAAAAAAGTGACAAGGGAAATGCGTCCTCTGGCGAGTTAGCTGGAAGAAGATGCTAACTTGACTGTTCACCGGTCTTATTATGATGCCAACAACAAACGGGTTAACACTGTTATGCCGGAGGCACAAAATCTTATTCTGCGAATCCGTAAGCACACTTATGCCCTTGACATTGATCTATCAGAACTTATCAGTGAAGAAACTATCTTTCAGGCCTTAACCCGGATTGACTGGACCACCACAAACTTCCAGCCACTAGGTGGGGAGGAGGAGGCTGATCCGACGCCAAATGACCCATCAACTTCGCATCAACATGGTAATGAGACTTGATCCGGCAATCAGAGTGATGCTCCAGAAACCTTGTTCTGTTGGAAACACCATACTTTGGGCCTTCAAGCGCCTTGTAATAGGCTAGTGAAAATACTTTAATCCGTTGCCATCATGCACTGGGATAATTTCAGTACTGGCTTATGTATTTTCACAATATTATGCAATCCCTGTGTCTGCATAAGAAAAATCTGTCCGGGCGGTTTACCACCGGACGGGTCAAAATACCCAACACAGCTTGGTAAGCAACTATGGTTGCAACAATAATAAATCATACCTGTGATACAAAACATTGTTGTTGGTTTACCAATTGTGATTTGAAGAAGGGTGAAAACCCAACTTCCACCATGCCATGCTGGTATATATATGATATAGAACCGGGTTGTGATGAACACCGGCCGATTGCTGGAGACAAGGTGTCAAAGCCAGACCAGTTTTGAAGGATGCCGGGTTACCTTTAATTGTATGCTTTAACAGAAGATCCGTAAGCCATGCCGGGTTAAAAAACACCGGTTTAACATAAACCTTACGAAAAACAAAAACTTGGCAAGAAGCAAACAAAAACCATGGTCGAGGCTTTTCAAGGGCTGCCAGGCCCAAATCGAGGCTTTTCATGGGCTGCCAGGCCACTGAGTTAAACCATTTTGACGAAGCCTTTTAAGATGGCCCTCCAACTAACCAATCATCATTTTAACTTTGACAAGTTCAGGGTCTCAATGAGAGTAACTGTCAAACGTTTGACGGGTCGTGCCAGGATTACCTGGATAGGAGTGGCTTACTTGATGAAGGCAGGTTAACCCGGGGTTTTAGGTGAATACACCAGGCTTCCAAGCCGTGGGTCGATACCCAGCTACAAGGGTCCTTTCAAACTCTTTGGTATTTGAAACAAAGAGCCCCCAAGTAACTTTGTGAGCTGTGCTCAATGGGTGCCTATGTTTGAGTCGTGCTTTGAGCAATCAAACTCTCTTTGGCCCCTTGGGTGTGAAGCTCCCAAGCTAGGTGGTGGCACGGTAGCCGGGCTAACAGGTAGTACTTCGCTTTATTAGCTGAAGCCCCCAAGTTAACAGATATTTAAAGAAAAAACGGCGGAGACCCTGCTTAATAGCAAGGATGCCGGTTTATTATATTGATCATAATATATACATTGTTGAAATATGTACATAAGAAAAGCCTGTGGCTTCAAGTGTAATAAGGCCATAGGAGAGCTATGTTCCATGGCCGCCGGGTCTCCTCCTCAGAGCTACGTGAGTCTTCTCGAACATCAATGAGGTAGTATGATCCGTTGTGCAGATTTTTGCTGACCACAAAGGGCCCTTCCCAAGGTGGGGATAACTTGTGCATATCAGTCTGGTCTTGAATGAGCCGAAGTACCAAATCGCCTTCTTGAAAGGTTCTTGTCTTAACCCTGCGGCTGTGATAACGCCGCAGGTCTTGTTGATAAACCGCCGACCGAGCCAAAGCCATGTCTCGTTTCTCATCTAACAGGTCCAGTGCCTCTTGGCGTGCTTGCTCGTTGTCCGCTTCAACATAATTCGCAACCTGGGGCGAGTCGTGACGAATATCACTTGGGAGGACAGCCTCAGCCCCATAAACCAGGAAAAAAGGTGTATATCTCGTAGATCGGTTTAGGGTGGTATTTATACTCCATAACACAGATGGTAATTCTTCCACCCAACAACCCGGCGTCCGCTTCAGAGGGACCATAAGCCAAGGTTTGATACCCTTCAGGATTTCTTGATTCGCCCTCTCAGCTTGACCATCAGACTGGGGGTGAGCCATGGACACTACATCAAGCCGGATGTGCTCTCGTTGGCAAAACTCCTCCATCTCACCCTTAGAAAGGTTCGTACCATTATCTGTGATGATGCTATGTGGAAAGCCGAAACGGAAAATAATCTTTTTGAGAAATTGAACCGCCGTGGCCGCGTCACATTTACTGATGGGCTCCGCTTCAACCCATTTGGTGAACTTGTCAACTGCCACCAACAGGTGGGTCTTCTTGTCCTTGGAGCGCTTAAAGGGTCCAACCATATCAAGCCCCCAAGTAGCAAACGGCCAAGTGATGGGAATCATGCGTAACTCTTGAGACGAAACATGAGCTCGACGTGAAAATTTCTGACAAGCGTCACACCGCTTTACCAAGTCTTCCGCATTAGAATGAGCTGTCAACCAGTAGAACCCGTGTTGGAAAGCTTTAGCCACCAAGGACTTTGAACTGGCATGGTGACCGCAATCCCCTTCATGGATTTCACGTAGAATCTCTTGTCCTTGTTCAGGAGAAACACAACGTTGGAATACACCTGAAACACTAGATCGGTGCAACTTGCCATTGTGAACAACCATAGACTTGGACCGCCAGACTATCTGTCTGGCGAAAAGTTCGTCATCTGGTAATTCGCCCCGGTTCAGATACGCCAAATATGGAACCGTCCAATCTGGAGTGGCATGTAAAACGGCTACCAACTGGGCCTCCGGATCAGGAACAGCTAAATCCTCCTCTGTAGGCAACTTTACAGATGGGTTATGCAAGATATCTAGAAAGGTATTGGGTGGTACCGGTTTACGCTGAGATCCCAGCCGGCTTAGAGCATCTGCTGCCTCATTCTTGCGCCGGTCGATGTGTTCCACCTGATAACCCTTAAAGTGACCTGCTACAATATCCACCTCGCGCCTATAAGCCGCCATGAGTGGGTCCTTAGAATCCCAAGTACCAGAAACTTGTTGAGCCACCAGATCAGAATCTCCAAAGCATCGAACCAGGCTTAAGTTCATTTCCTTAGCCACACGAAGGCCATGGAGTAAGGCCTTGTACTCCGCTACATTGTTAGTACAAGGAAACATTAAGCAGAGAACATAACAAATCTTATCTCCTCGAGGGGAAGTGAGGACAACCCCAGCCCCCGAGCCTTCCAACTGCCTGGATCCATCAAAGTGAATGGTCCAGTATGTATTATCCAGTTTGTCCTCTGGTGCTTGTAACTCGGTCCAATCATTGATGAAGTCAACAAGCGCCTGAGATTTGATGGCTGTTCGGGGCGTATACTTCAAACCATGGGGACCAAGCTCAATCGCCCACTTCGCAACCCGCCAGTTGCTTCTCTATTCTGGATTATATCGCCCAAGGGAGCAGAACTAACCACTGTGATATGATGGCCTTGAAAGTATTGCTTGAGTTTCCTACTTGCCATAAAAACTCCATACAGTAGCTTCTGCCAATGCGGATATCTTTGCTTTGATTCGATCAGTACCTCACTGGTATAATAGACTGGTCGTTAAACCGGATATTCTTTTCTAGCCTCTTTACGCTCAACCACAATCGCCACACTGACCGCTCGGGCATTGGTAGCCACATACAACAATAGAGGCTCATTATCAACCGGAGCAGCGAGGACTGGCGGTTCAGCCAGCTACCGCTTCAAATCCTCAAATGCCGCATTGGCGGCGTCACCCCAGACGAATTTATCTGTCTTCTTCAACATCTGATACAGGGGAATCGCCTTCTCTCCCAAACGGCTGATAAACCGGCTGAGGGTTGTAATCCGGCCCGCCAAACGCTGAACATCATTGATACACGCTGGTTTAGCCAAGGATGTAATTGTTTTGATTTTTTTCCGGATTTGCCTCAATACCTCTGTTGGACACAAGAAAACCCAAGAGTTTGCCTGCCGGAACACCAAAAACGCATTTGTCCGGGTTAAGCATAATTTTGTAAACCCGAAGATTGTTGAACGTCTCCTTGAGATCATCTATCAAGGTTTCCTGCTTCCTGGATTTCACCACAATATCGTCCACATAGGCATGGACATTACGCCCGATCTGCTTGTGAAGACAATTTTGCACACAACGCTGGTAGGTTGCTTGGGCACTCTTGAGCCCAAAGGGCATAGAAACATAGCAGAAGGCTCCAAAAGGAGTGATGAAGGCTGTCTTCTCCTGGTCCTTAACTGCCATTTTAATCTGATGATAACCTGAATAAGCATCCAGGAAACTCAGGCGCTCACAACCCGCCGTCGCATCAATGATCTGATCAATACGCGGGAGAGCAAAAGGATCTGCCGGGCAAGCTTTATTCAAATCAGTGTAGTCCACACACATACGCCAAGTGCCGTTTTTCTTAAGAACAAGCACCGGATTAGCCAACCATTCGGGATGAAACACTTCGACGATAAACCCAGCTGCCAGTAGCCGGGCTACCTCTTTGCCGATGGCCTTGCGTCTTTCTTCGTTAAAACGGCGAAGGTACTGCTTGACCGGTTTAAACTTAGGATCAATATTGAGAGTGTGCTCAGCGAGTTCCCTCGGTACACCTGGCATGTCAGAAGGTTTCCATGCAAAGATGTCTCGGTTCTCACGGATGAACTCGATGAGCGCGCTTTCCTATTTCGGATCCAGATTGGCACTGATACTAAACTTCTTGGATGAATCACCAGGGACGAAGTCAACGAGTTTAGTATCATTAGCCGGTTTGAACATCAGGGCCGGGTCATGCTCAGTTGTGGGTTTCTTCAGAGGGGTCATGTCCGCCGGATCTACATTGTCCTTATAGAATTTCAGCTCCTCTGTAGCACAAACCGATTCAGCATAGGCCGCTTCACCTTCCTCGCAATCCAAAGCAATCTTTCGACTTCCATGTACTGTGATCGTCCCCTTATAACCAGGCATTTTGAGCTGTAAATAGACATAACAGGGTCTCGCCATGAATTTCGCGTAAGCCAGCTGTCCAAATAGCGCGTGATATGGGCTCTGGATTTTCACCACCTCAAAGGTCAAAGTCTCAGACCTGGAATCATGCTCATCTCCAAACACGACTTCCAAAGCAATCTTTCCAACAGGGTATGCCGATTTACCTGGTACTACACCATGAAAAATAGTGTTTGACGGTTTAAGATTCTTATCTGTCAACCCCATGCGACGAAAAGTCTCATAGTACAGGATGTTGATACTGCTCCCTCCATCCATCAGAACCTTGGTAAACTTATAGCCCCCCACCCGAGGTGCTACCACCAAGGCTAGTTGACCCGGATTGTCAACCCAGGGCGGGTGATCCTCTCTGCTCCACACAATGGGCTGCTCCAACCATCGTAGATAACGTGGTACGGCCGGTTCAACAGTATTGACTGCCCTCTTGTGAAGTTTCTGATCCCGCTTGCACAGGCTAGTAGTGAACACATGATACTGTCTGCTGTTCAACTGCTTGGGGTGACTCTGGTAACCTGACTGTTGCTGATTCCCTTGGTTATTCTGCTGGTTATTACCATGGTTGTTCTGATGGCCCTGGTTATTCTGAAATCCAGAGCTTGAACCGCCGCCCCATGGAAACCTGGGCCTGAACTGCCCGGCGGATCCTGATCATACCAGTATAGATCAGAAATTTTGAACTCCCTCATTATATGACAATCCTTCCAAAGATGTGTGGAAGGGGCCTCCTTGGTTCCATGCTTCGGGCAGGGTTGGTTTAACAAACGCTCCAGATTCATCCCTCCACCGCGCTGGGGCGGTTTACCTTTGCGACGCTGCATATTTGTGTTAGCCACCAAATCTGAACTATCCGCTTTACGCTTACCATTATTCCCATGGCCTCCTTGGTTGTGGTGCTGCCCTTTTGCACCGCCGTTCTTCTTTCCCTTCTCCGGTTTGTCCTCCTCTGAATCCGGATCCTTGGTATTATCTGAATCGGCATACTTAACCAAAGCGGCCATGAGTGTTGACATGTCGTTGCAGTGACGTTTGAGCCTTCCCAACTTCTGTTTCAACAACTTGAAACGGCAATTGCCCTCTAACGTTAACACTGTGGTGTCTGCATTGATACGATCTGATGAATGCAAAATCGCCGAGACCCGTTTGACCCAATGGGTCGTGGACTCTCCTTCCTCTTGGACACAAGCGGCCAGATCTGCAATTGACATCGGCTGCTTACACGTATCCTTGAAGTTCTGGATAAACCGGCGCTTCAACTCGGCCCATGAACCAATAGAGTTGGTCGGCAAGCTCTTCAACCAAGTGCGAGTTGTTCCTTCCAACATCATGGTGAAATATTTAGCACACACCGCCTCATCCACATCTAACATCTCCATTGCCATCTCATAGCTCTCCACCCACGCCTCTGGCTGCAAATCGGCGGTGTAATTTGGTACCTTACGAGGTCCCTTGAAATCCTTGGGCAGTCGCACATTACGCAATGCGGGAATTAAACATGGTACCCCTAGGGAACTGGACATCACCCCTGGCTCCACGGAGGCAGTGGGGTGAACCGGAGTATGTTGTCGTGCTTCGTGTCGAGCTATCAACTCGGCCTCTCGACATGCACGGCCGTGGTCCACAACATCTTGCGCATTAGCACCTCCCCCGGCCGGGTTGTTCCCCCGTGGCGAACTTCGGTGGCTTGCACTACTGGACACGGCCGGTTCGTCCTCCACGTGTCTGCTATAACTCCGGCTTGGACGGGGAGTGGAATGAATCCTCTCACGGCTGTGTGAATATGCTTGCTGTTGATTTAGTGCTGTCTGAAGGAGATCCCTGGCCCGATGCGCTTCCACTGCAACTGGTGACTCGCCGTCGGTTGGAGGGCCGCCAGACGCGAAGCAGTGGCCACAATGTTGTCCAACGGGTTGGAATAATGCCCGGGCGGTGTTGATGGTACAACGTTGTTCTGGCGAGGTAGGTCTGTTCCGCGCGGCTGAACCGGTGCTCCTGCTCCCGGCGCCCCCGCCCGGTTCAGCGTGGGTTGGTTACCAGCTCCTGCGCCTGGCGTGTTGAAAAGATTCTGCGGCCCATAAACCGAAGGGAGACGTGATCGGTACCTTCTTCTCATGACCTCCTCCGAAGCATTCTGATCCAGTCTAATCCGATAAGCCTGTGCTTCCAACTCGGCCCGCTCTGTAGCCATCCTGGCGTTCTCTGCTGCCAAGTCCGCTTTAGCCTGGGCTATCTGATCTTTCACTTTTAGAATCTCCGCATCGTGTTGATCCCTGGCTGCTGCGTCTACCTCTGCGGACATCAGTGCTGCCAGAGCATCGAACAAATCAGATAAGACTTGGGCCGGAGGCAGCGCCGAGCTTCCTGCCCTAGCTGGTGTGGCCGTCGTTGAACCGGAGAGCACTGCTGCGGCGGTAAATGAATGAGGCGCCGATCGTGTGCCGACCATGAAGATGGCGGCCTGGTTTGGCAGACCGGGGGAATCCGGAATACTGTTGCCCTCGGATCCTCCCTCAATCTGGCCGTCCTGCAACTGGTAAAGCGATTCGGTTTCTCCAGAAGACTCATCACCACTGCAGACTACGGTTTCTCCATCGGAGACCGGTCCCTCCTTGTGCCCCGATCCATGGACGACACCTACGAAAACATGCCTTGCCTCGGGCTGAACTGGTGAAGAACTTGCACGCCGAGCCATTTCGATGATGTCGGTGCAGATGTCCGGCTCGGGGGCCGGTTCGCCGATCTTGCCGATGAAGACGTGAATCCCACCAAAGGGGACCCGGTACCCGTATTCAATTAAATCGGCCTCGGGACCCCATCCTGCGTTGTTGATGTAGAGCTTTCCACGACGACTCTTCGTCATCCGGCCCACGGCGTATCCCTTGAGTCCATCGAAGCTGCCCTTCAAGAACTCAAAACCACCATGCGATAGCCCCACGGTGGGCGCCAACTGTCGTGGGTTTGTCACGGCAGATGTCCTTGTGAAAGGACTTAGTCGTGGAGCCATCGCTACGGGTTAGCTTGAAGGGGTTAAACCGGACAAAGGGACACGGGAGTTTATACTAGTTTGGCCCCTTCGATGAAGGTAAAAGCCTACGTCTAGTTGTGATTGGTATTGTTATGGGTTCGAAGGCCAGGGAGCGAATCTGCTTTGTCTGGCTCTCGAGTTGTTGTTCTCTCCCCTTGAACCGCCGCCGGGTCACCCCTTTATATACCCAGGAGGACCTCGGCCGGTCTACAGAGTCCCGAGGCTGGCTCATACAAGTGTCCGCCTCGGTCTCCTCTTTCCTATCTTATAATACAAGTTTATACAATCATGGCGGTTTACTACCATGGGCCCTAAATCGCCTGCGGGCTCTAGGCCTCTAAGCCTTATCCGTAAAGCGCCATCTTCTGGGTTTCCTTGGGCTTCAGCATAGGTGAAGGTGAACCGGCCCCTCCTGGGCGGTTTACCCTTAATGGTTATGTCCTCAACAATGACCGTCTCAATGCCAGTGATATCTTATCCGGCTATCTCAGTCATGTACACTCCAGTCGTGAGTCTGAGATCGAGATGGTCAAGCAGCTTCAGTTGAAGTATGAGGTATGTTGTTTCTGGTTTACCAATATTCCTTCAGCCCCCAAGTCTTTAGATTATAAGAGAAACGGAATAACCTGTAGACTTAAAATATAGGCCGAGACTTTTACCTCTGAATCTTTGCCTGGTATTGATAGAACAAAACTTCACCCATAGTCCCCAAGGACCGGTTTATTTTGATCATTAATGAATCGGTACTTTAGAATTTAAAACCGTCTTTAAAGTACTTAACACTCCGGTTTAACCTTGATAAACTTGCTGAACTGCGTACATTAGCCCGCAAGTGTCAAGTGCTGTTACTTTGTAAAGGACTTGGGACTTCAAATATGTTGGTAGAGTCATAAAAATTTGATTTGGCATACATTAGCCCCCAAGTGTCAAGTGGTTTATTCGTAAAGTACTTGGGACTTGAATCCTGAATTTGGATATTGGAATTTGAAACCAAGTCTTGACTTATCTGAACATTTCACAGAATGCCTTGTCTGAACTGAACTCTCAATTGATTGACGCAAAGACCCGGCTAGCGAGTCAGGAGTCAGAAATCAAATCTTCCACCTCCAAACTGCAGATAAGCCTTTCTGAAACGGAAAATTTGAAGACCAGCTTGCTGCCAAAGAGAAGACTTGGGAAAATGAGAAAACACTTCTGACCCGACGAGCTGAGACAGCCGAAACAGCTCTGAAAGAAATTTCAACAGAGCTGAACAGTTTAAAGGGCTGGGTGTCCCAGATGGTCACTGCTATCTTTGGTAAGCTACCTGATTTGACCTTTCGTATATTTTTTGCCAAACCGGAGTATAATCTGCCAACCGACTCTGTTAAAAATATATGCAGGTCCGCGAAGTAAGAATCTGAACCAAGACCCGTTGATTAAGCTGAAGACAGTATACACTTTAGTTGCACAATTGTATATCGGCGCACAATGGGCTCTGGCTGCCATCTCTCCTGCTAATCAAGGGTCTAACCAGATCAGTGACGTCCTGAAGAAGCTGTCCATCCTTCCTGCCAGGTTCCAAGAAGTAAAACGCTCCTGCGCGCGAGCCGGAGCTTTGACTGCCCTAAGCCGCTCCAAGCCTTGGGTGCTAGACCTAGACCCAGCGGACGTGGCAAGGAGCTATCCTACCATGAAGGAGGACGGGTCTCCTTTTGATCAGGATGACTTTATAGCCTGCATCCGTGAAGTCCGGCCTCAGGCGACTAGCCTTGGAGATGACAGCAATGTGGACAAGTATCAGCCGGGTTTTGATAGTGAGAATAAGAAGATGGCCCCTCCCTCATATAAAGTAACAGACTTGATCCCACCAGTGAGAGAAGATACATTTGCCCCGGAGGTTGACCCGGTCGGCCTGATTGACGACAAAGCTGAATTTGTCGCCATGAACGGCTTTGATTGGTCAAAACCCAACTTCCAGCAGATTCAAGATGGTGAACCGGCAAGGGAGGGACAATGATCATCTTCATGGGCTTATAAAGCCTTGTAATAGCTTAGCTGTTAAAACACCACCTGTTTGCTTGTGCCATCGTGCACAAAATACTTATATGTGAATCTGTGTTTCAGATGTTAATGTATGCATTGTTTAATGTTTGTCTCTGCAATGTTTGAGTCTCTGTTCCTGTGAATACAAGAAAAAAGGCTGGCAAGGTGGTTTAGAACCAAACGGGCTTAAACACCTAATTTATAGCCCATATTTTTACCTCAATAAAAAGCAGAGGCAAATATAAATAAAGGATAAGGTTTAATTATAACTCTTGAATTAACGCAGCAGGTAATCGCGTATGAGCAAGAACCATACCTTGTCCTTGTTGATCCTTAGATCGCTGGTTTAAATAACCCGGGTGATGAAATTGATAATTCAATATGTATGAAAAATTAATACTTCTTGAATACCCAATGATCATCATATCTTAGTAGCTCGTACCTTTGGATTCTTGAACCACCGGCTTGAATAACCCGGGTGGCTATGTTGTCGAATAATTGAGTCAGTGAAGAAAACCAGGCTATCTTATGTGTAATATTGAAACAACAAAAACTAAAAGGCAAGCAACATAACTTTAACTCTGTATTCAAAAGGTTGGGGGTGTCTGATTTGAATACGATCAGTAAACCGGACCAAAGGGGTTAAGCTAAGGTTCGAATACGACCATATAGCCCCCAGTGGCTTTGGCATTGCGCCGATCAAGAGGGTACCGACAGCTATGTTCTCTTTGGTTCGAATACGACCTATGTTTGAACAGGAAGCCCCCAAATGACCTTGAGAGGTTTTTAACGACCCTGATTCGAATACGATCCAAGTCGGACTCAAAAGGGGTTAAGCTATGATTCGGATACGATCAAGAAGCCCCCAAGTGAGTTTGGCCTTGAGCTGATCAAGAGGGTTACAACAGCTATGTTCTCTTTGGTTCAAATACGACCTATGTTTGAACAGGAAGCCCCCAAGTGACCATGAGATTTGCAGCTAGATTCGGATACGATCATGAGCTGGACCAAAAAGGTTAAACTTGATTCAAATATGATCAGCTCCTTAATAGTCATTTTGTGAATAAAAGATAATAAAGATGCATAGTCTTTGAAAAGAAAAGAGACCGATGGTCTTACTTTATTGCTTATCATATTATATACAACGTGAACGTATGTACATGATGAGAGCCGGTGGCTCAGGTGTAGTATGGCCGAAGTTGAGCAATGTTCCACGGCCGGCGGGTCTCTTCCTCCGACTTACGTGAGTCTTTGTGCTCTCGAACGTCAATGAGATAATATGACCCATTGTTTAAATTCCCACTATTCCCAAGGTGGGGATAGCTTGTGTGCATCTGACAGATCCTGGATGAGCCGAAGCACCAAGTCGCCTTCCTGAAAAGTCCTGGACTTAACCCGGCGGCTGTGATAACGACGCAGGTCCTGTTGATAAATTGCTGACCGCGCCGCTGCTAAGTCTCTTTCTTCATCAAACAAGTCAAGCATATCCTGTCTGGCTTTTTCATTGTTAGCTTCAACATAAGCCGCCACACGGGGCAAGTCATGACGGATGTCACTAGGCAACACTGCTTCTGCTACATAAACCATGAAGAAGGGTGTGTAACCCGTAGACCTGTTCGGCATAGTATTGATGCTCCATAACACCGAGGGTAACTCCTCTACCCAACAACCTGGCATTCGTTGTAAAGGAACCATAAGCCGGGGTTTTAGCCCTTTCAGTATTTCCTGATTAGCTCTCTCAGCTTGACCATTGGATTGAGGATGAGCTACAGAAGAAACATCAAGCCTGATGTGCTCTTGCTGACAAAATTCTTCCATAGCCCGTTGGGACAGATTAGTGCCATTGTTTGTGATAATACTGTGTGGAAAACCGAAACGGAAGATTACTTTTTTCATGAACTGAACCGCCGTGGCTGCATCACACTTACTTACAGGCTCCGCCTCAACCCATTTGGTGAACTTATCAACCGCCACCAGAAGATGTGTCTTTTTATCCTTAGACCTTTTGAAAGGTCCCACCATGTCAAGCCCCTAGACCACAAACGGCCAAGTGATTGGAATCATCCGGAGTTCTTGACCCGGCACATGCGCTTGTTGTGCAAATTTTTGACATCCATCACATATACTGACCAGATCTTCTACATCAGCGTGAGCCGTCAACCAGTAAAAATCGTGACGAAATGCCTTGGCCACTAAAGATTTTGACCCGGCGTGATGACCACAATCGCCTTCATGGATCTCACGAAGAATTTCTTGACCTTCTTCGGGGGAAACACATCGTTGAAACGCTCCGGAAACACTGTGATGAAACAATTCTCCATCTGAAATCGTCATGGACTTAGACCGCCGGGTTATCTGTCGAGCCAGGGTCTCATCCGCTGGCAACTCTCCCCGGGTCATGTAAGCCAAGAACGGTACCGTCCAATCTGGGATGACATGAACAGCCGCTACCAACTGCGCCTTTGGGTCAGGAACAGCTAAATCTTCTTCTATGGGCAACTTGACAGAGGGGTTATGCAAAACATCCAAAAAGGTGTTGGGTGGCACCGGCTTACACTGAGACCCCAGCCGGCTTAAAGCATCAGTTGCTTCGTTCTTTCGACGGTCAATATGTTCCACCTGATATCCTTTAAAATATCCTGCAACAGCATCGACCTCTCGGCGATAAGCCGCCATGAGAGGGTCTTTGGAATCCCACTTGCCAGATACCTGTTGAGCCACTAGATCTGAGTCACCGAGACATCTGACCCGGCTCAAGCTCATCTCCTTTGCCACTCGAAGACCATGGAGCAAGGCTTCATACTCTGCGGCGTTGTTAGTGCAAGGAAATATCAACCGTAACACATAACAAAATTTGTCACCTCGTGGGGAAGTTAACATGACTCCAGCCCCCGAGCCTTCCAATTGCCTGGATCCATCAAAATGAATAGTCCAATATGTGTTGTTTGGCTTCTCTTCTGGCATCTGCATCTCTGTCCAGTCATTGATGAAGTCAACCAGGGCTTGAGACTTAATTGCGGTACGTGGAACATACTTCAACCCATGAGACCCAAGCTCAATTGCCCACTTGGCGACTAGCCCAGTGGCTTCTCTGTTTCGAATAATGTCTCCTAAAGGAGCAGAGCTAACCACAGTAATGGGATGTCCCTGAAAGTAATGCTTAAGCTTCCGGCTTGCCATGAACACCCCGTAAACAAGCTTCTGCCAATGTGGATATCGTTGCTTAGACTCAATTAGCACTTCACTGACATAATAAACCGGCTGTTGAACCGGATGCTCTTTGCCAGCCTCCTTGCGCTCTCCACAATAGCCACACTAACAGGCCGTGAGTTGGCAGCCACGTATAACAATAGTGGCTCTTTTTCAATTGGAGCAGCCAGGACCGGCGGCTCAGCCAGCTGCGCCTTCAGATCTTCAAAAGCAGCGTTTGCAGCATCACTGCAAACAAAAGCATCCGTTTTCTTCATCAATTGATACAGAGGCATAGCCTTTTCCCCTAACCGGCTTATGAACCGGCTCAAAGCAGCCACACGACCCGCCAGTCGCTGAACATCATTGACGCAGGTTGGTTTGGGTAGGGATGTAATTACCTTGATTTTCTCCGGGTTAGCTTCAATACCTCGGTTAGACACCAAAAAACCAAAGAGCTTGCCAGCTAGCACTCCAAAAACACACTTGGCCGGGTTAAGCATCATTTTGTAAACCCGGAGATTAAAAAGTTTCCTTCAAGTCCGTGACCAAGGTTTCCTCTTCCCTGGATTTCACCACTATATCATCCACATAAGCATGAACAATGCGCCCAATTTGATTGTGAAGACAATTCTGCACACACTGTTGGTAAGTCGCCTGGGCACTCTTAAGCCCAAAAGGCATAGATACATAGCAGAAAGCTCCAAAAGGAGTTATAAAAGTTGTCTTCTCCTGATCCTTGACTGCCATCTTAATCTGATGATAACCGGAATAAGCATCTAAGAAACTCAACCGTGCGCAACCCTCCATAGAATCAATGATCTGATCAATACGGGGGAGAGCAAAAGGATCAGCCGGACAAGCCTTGTTCAGATCTGTGTAATCCACGCACATACGCCAGGTGCCGTTCTTCTTGAGTACAAGCACCGGGTTAGCCAACCACTCAGGGTGAAAGACCTCCACAATGAACCCGGCTACCAAGAGTCGGGCCACCTCTTCCCCAATGGCCTTGCGCCTTTCTTCATTGAACCGTCGGAGAAACTGTCTGACTGGTTTGAACTTTGGATCGATGTTAAGAGTGTGCTCAGCGAGTTCCCTCAGGAACCTGGCATGTCTGAAGGTTTCCATGCAAAGATGTCCCGGTTCTCATGGATGAACTCAATGAGCGCGCTTTCCTATTTTGGATCCAAGTTTGCGCTGATGATGAACTGTTTGGATGAGTCGCCAGGTACAAAGTCAACCATCTTGGTGTCATCAGCTGATTTGAATTTCAACTCCGGCTCATGCTCTGTTGTCGGTTTCTTTAATGACGTCATGTCTGCCGGGTCAGCATGATCTTTGTAAAATTTTAACTCCTCTGTTGCACAAACAGATTCAGCATAGGCAGCATCACCTTCTTCACATTCCAAGGCTATCTTCCGGCTCCCATGTACTGTAATGGTGCCCTTATGACCCGGCATCTTGAGCTGCAAATATATGTAACACGGCCGAGCCATGAACTTGGCATAAGCCGGTCGCCCAAACAGAGCATGATATGGGCTCTTGATCTTAACCACCTCAAAGGTTAATTTCTCTACTCTGGAATCATACTCATCCCCAAAGGCTACTTCCAGCTCAATCTTACCAACTGGGTATGCCGACTTACCAGGTACCACTCCATGAAAAACAATGTTGGATTGTTTAAGATTCTTATCCGTCAATCCCATCCGGTGGAATGTCTCATAGTAGAGGATGTTGATGCTGCTGCCCCCATCCATGAGTACCTTAGTAAACTTGTATCCACCAACCTGAGGTGCCACTACCAAAGCTGAGTGACCCGGATTATCAACCCGGGGCGGGTGATCCTCTCTGCTCCACACAATAGGCTGTTTTGACCAACATAGATAACGCGGAATCACCGGCTCAATGGCATCGACGGCCCTCTTGTGAAGCTTCTGGTCCCTCTTGCATAAACTGGTAGTAAATACATGATACTGTCCACTACTCAACTGCTTGGGGTTGCTCTGATAACCGGATTGCTGCTGCTGATTCCCTTGGCCGGGTTGCTGATTATATCCGCCTTGGTGACCAGGATGACCTTGACCGTGAAAACCTCCTCCACTCGAACCGACGCCCGGGCCATGAAAGCCGCCGCCACCTGAACCACCGCCTGGGCCGTGTCCCCCATCAAACATGTTTGAATTTTTTAAACGCCTTCATGATCATGCAGTCCTTCCACAGGTGGGTGGCCGGCTTCTCACGGGTGCCGTGTTTCGGACAAGGTTCATTCAACAGTTGCTCAAGGGTAGGGCCTGACCCGCCCGATCGAGGAGGCTGTCTGCCCTTGCGCCGCTGATTACCACCCTGTGCATTAGTATTAGCAACAAACTCATCATCCTTACATTTATTATCTCCTGATTCGCCGGGTTATGCTGGTGACTCTTGCCGTTGCCGTTCTTCTTTCCCTTCGTTGCCTTTTCTTCGTCAGACATCGGGTCCTTGGTGGTATCAGAATCAGCGTACTTGACAAGAGCCGCCATCAACGTTCCCATGTCATTACAGTCACGTTTAAGCCGCCCCAGCTTCTGCTTCAGAGGTTCAAAATGGCATTTTTCTCCAACATCAAAACTGCTGAACCGGCATCCATCTTATCAGATGAATGTATTATCTCCTTGACCCGGCGCACCCAATGGGTTGTAGATTCACCATCCTCTTGCTTGCAATTGGTCAGATCCACAATCGACATTGGCTGCTTACACGTGTCTTTAAAGTTCTGGATGAACCACGCTTTCAACTCTTCCCATGAGCCGATAGAATTGGGTGGCAATCCCTTCAACCAAGTCCGAGCTGTTCCATCCAACATCATGGTAAAATACTTGGCCATTGCAGCATCGCTCACCTCCAATAGCTCCATAGCCATCTCATAACTCTCAATCCAAGCCCCCGGCTGTAGGTCGGCCGTGTAGTTAGGCACCTTACGAGGCCCCTTGAAATCCTTTGGCAACCGCTCATTGCGTATAGCTGGTACCAAGCAAGGCACACCTCCGGTTCTCGTGGCCACTCCTATCTCAACCGAGGTTGCTGGATAAGCCGGAAAGGTTTGGTGAGCCGCCTGCTCCGTCGCTATTTGAGCTGCTCGCTCCGCCTCTTGACGAATCCTCTCCTGATCTGCCAAGTTAAGGGCTCCAGCCCGCACCGGCTCATGCCTGTATGGTCGGTTGTGGCATTGAGCATTACTTGACATCTCTGCAGACTCCATGTGCCTACTATAACTCGGGCTCCGGCTTGGGCGAGGAGTTGAATGAATCCTGTCTCGACTGTAAGAGTATGTGTCGGGGATATACCCCACGGCGTAAACCGGCCGCAAGTTAACCCGGCCAGGACTTGGCGGTTTATCTAAAGACCCCGCTGACACTTGGAGAGTTACTGGCGACCCGCCCTGACCTGGCGGTTTACAAGCAACCCACCTGGTCATTATGACTCACTGGTGATCCGGCGTGCGGGACAGACGGATGACAAGGCCCAAGTCCCAGAAGGCCGGTTCACGTTTAATGGTGGGCCGGTTAAGAAGAAAGGCATGAGGAACGTTTATCTTACAAGGAGTTAAGACCTGGACTTGTATCCGGTTTGTATTAGAGATAGACTAGTCCTAATCATAATAGGACTCTACATGTAACCCGCCCCTCCAACATATATAAGGAGGGGCGGGGCTCCCCAAAAGGCGGAAGAGGGACAAGTTCCACGGGTTAGACAAGTTAGGTTTAGACAATAGCTCTCGAGACAGAGCACTCTTGTAACCGTGGTCATCATCATCAATATCAATGAAGCAGGATGTAGGCTTTTACCTCCACCGTGAGGGGCCGAACCTGGGTAAAACATCGCGTCTCTCGTCCCGCTCAACCCCTCTCAAGCTACCACATAGATGCGCTGGCCTCGCGACTAAGTCCTGACACTAAGGACATCTGCCGTGACAATTCCACGATAGTATGCATCCTGCTGGGCCAGAGCTGTCTGAAGTAGTTCTCTCACCCTCCGGGTTTCAATTGCTGCTAGTGAGTCGCCTTCCATTGGGAGAGCCGCCAAACGAGCCGACGCTGCAATGAGGTTTTCTAAAGGGTTGGAGAAGTGACCCGGAGGTGTTGATACATAACAAGGAGGAACTGTATTTATACGAGGTGGCTCCATGGCGCGTGGCTGAATTGGCGCACCGGGTGTCATGACCCGGTTTGCTTCCGGCGGGTTGCTCCCCCCAGCCCCGGGTGTATGGAACAGGTTCCTCGGGTCCAGCGTTAAAGGTAGACGCGACTAAGTTTTTTGATGCCTCCTCCTCATGACCTTGTTTGATGCATTAAGATCCACCGAGAGCCGAAAGGTTTCTGCTTGAAGTTGCTGAGCACGAGCATCTAGAGCTGCTCGTTCTGCTGCCATCCGGGTTTCCTCTGCGGCTAGATTTTCCTTGGCTTGCACCATCTCCTCCCGCACGCGTGCCACTTCTGCGTCGTGCTGGGGTTTATCCGCCGGTTCTACCACAGTGGTTAACAGAGTCGTGAGCCTATCCATGAGGTCCATTAGAATCTGAGCCGGAGGGCGTGCGGGGTCTCCTGACCCGGCCGCTGCCGACCCGGTAGCTGCTGCTACCGCTGCGGTGGAGTTCTGCCCGGGCTGCGTCCCCGCCATGAAGACTCCGGCCCAATTCGGCGGCTCAAGGGGGTCTGGAATACTGTTGCCATCGGAACAGCCCCCGAGCATGCCGTCTTGCAGTTGGTACAACGAGTCCGTCTCACCTGTTGATGAAGCAGTATCAGAGCGGATGGCCGTCTCCCCGCCTTCCACCGATCCTTCGGAGTATTCACCGTCGTAGATGCAGCCTACGAAGGCATGTTTCACGACAGATTGAACACGGGTCATCCTGGCGCGCTGAGCCGTTTCGATGAGGTTGGTGTGGACGTCCGGCTCAGGGCCCGACTCGCTGATCCGGCCGATCAAGACGTGAATTCCGCCGAAGGGGACCCGGTACCTGTACTCGATTGAGCCAGCCTCGGGGCCCCAGCCTTCATCATCGATGTAGAGTTTGCCGCGACGACTCTTGGTCATCCGTCCCACAGTGTATCCCTTGAGCCCTTCGAAGTTGCCCTTTAAGAACTCAAACCCACCGTGCGCTGGCCCCACGGTGGGCGCCAACTGTCATGGAATTGTCACGGCAAATGTCCTAGAACAAGGACTTAGTCGTAGGGTCATCGCACTAGGAAGCTTAAAGGGGTTAATCGGGACAAAGGACACGAGAAGGTTTTTATACTAGTTCGGCCCCTTACGATGAAGGTAAAAGCCTACGTCTAGTTGGGATTGGTATTGCTGAGGTTTCGATCTCCAAGAGGCTCAAATCGCCGGCTTGGTTATTGATCTATTGTTTCTTGCCCTAAACCACCACCGGGTCGTCCCCTTATATACACGGGTTGACGCCTGGTGGCCTACAGAGTCCCGACCGGCTCATAAACGTGTTCGGCTCGGTGACTTCCTTTACATGCCTTTCTTTACAAGTCTTTCCTTACATACGGCGGTTTACAATGTCAGGCCTTAAGCCGGCCCCGGGCCTTTGGGCCTCCTATATGTTTAGTAAACTATCATCCTGAATGTTTATTGGGCTTCCTATGTAACCCGCCATTAGGACTGACCCGGCCCCTCCTGGGCGGGTCATACTCGTAGTAATATCCCCAACACTAATGATATTTCTATTTATGATGCTGAAACACAATCTGGTAGTGAACATGAACCTAGTGATAATGTTAATGATGATGTTCATGTTGATGCTCAACCTAGCAATAACAATGACGTAGAGATTGAACCTGCTGTTGATCTTGATAACCCACAATCAAAGAATCAATGTTATGATAAGAGAGACTTCGTTGCTAGGAAGCACGGTAAAGAAAGAGAACCATGGGTTTAGAAACCCATGCATTTTCCTCCTAAACCATCCAAGAAAAGGGATGATGAGGATTTTGAGCGCTTTGCTGAAATGATTAGATCTATCTTTTTGTGTATGCGTTTGACTGATATGCTTAAAATGAATCCTTATGCTAAGTACATGAAATATATTGTCACAAATAAAAGAAAGATACCGGAAGCTGAAATTTCCACCATGCTTGCTAATTATACTTTTAAGGTTGGAATACCAAAGAAACTAGGAGATCCCGAAGTACCAACTATACCATGCTCCATTAAAAGAAACTATGTTAAAACTGCTTTATGTGATCTTGGACCCGGTGTTAGTGTTATGCCTCTCTCTTTATACCATAGACTTGATTTGAATAATTTGACACCTACTGAAATATCTTTGCAAATGGCTGATAAATCAACTGCTATACCTGTCGGTATTTGTGAGGATGTGCCTGTTGTGGTTGCCAACGTTACTATTTTAACGTACTTTGTTATTCTTGGTGTTCCTAAGGACGATAGTATGTTGATTATCCTTGGTAGACCCTTTTTGAATACTGCAAGGGCTGTTATTGATTGCAACAAAGGCAATGTCACTTTTCATGTTAATCGTAATGAGCATACGGTACACTTTCCGAGGAAACAACCTCAAGTCCACAGTATTAATTCTATTGGAAAAACTTCAACGATTACTATTGGAGGTTTTGAATTTCCTCTTCCTACTGTCAAGAAGAAATATGATATTCTTATTGTTGGGGATTTGCATATCCCCGTTGAGGTAACCTAGTGTTATTCGAAAATTCTCCAGTTTCATGTTATTCGAAAAGAGTTTGTTAACAAGACTTGATCATCCTTGTTAGTGGATTCCTTTTGATGAGCATGAGATGGATGAAGTTAGAAAGCACAACTCTCTGTACCCTCTTTTTACTTTCTGTTATTTAGATTAAATAAAGCAAAAATAGTATTTTCTGTCTGTTTTCTGAATTATCCTTGCAATAAAAACTACCCCGAAAATAAAAGTTCTCCAAATGCCCTAAAAATTTTAGACGATTTTTTTGTAGAATATCTAAGAATTATTGGCACTGAGAACACACCAGGGGGCCACATCACCTGGCCACGAGGGTCCAGGGCGCGCCCACCCCCTGGGGCGTGCCCCCCTGCCTTGTGGACCCCATGTGGGCCCCCTCCACTTATTCTTGCACCCACACACTTTGTCTTCCTCCAGAAAAAATCATCCACCAGCTCAAACCCGAGTTGTAGCTCATCTTCTTGCCATTTTTGATCTCCTTGCTCAAAGCTCCATTGACAAAACTGCTTTGGGGGATTGTTCTTCGGTATGTGACTCCTCCAATGGTCCAATTAGTTTTTGTTCTAGTGCTTTATTTATTGCAATTTTTTGCTGCTTAGGTGGCCCTTTTCTTGAACTTGCATATCAAATTTATGTGGTCAAAAGTAGTTTTAATGCATGATATGGCCTCTAGGCACTTGTAGGAGTAGTTGCTATCAATCTTGTTGAGTTTGATTCACTTTTATTTTGAGTCACTAGAAATTTCAGAAATTTTTCAGAGGAAGAAATATGTTTAGGAAAATGTACCGAGGTGGTTCCTCAAGGAAGCAAGGCCCAAGGCTCGCGATACATGAGCCGGACAATGAACTACCAAGGGAAGCTCAAGTGCGGCCTTGTGAATGGCCGTTAGAGGATTTCATGGTCCAGGCAGGCATCAAGGATGAATTTGACGTGTATGTGTGTAACGCTGATCTTGAGGGGTTCGTGTCAGATAAGTGCCAGCAATATCGCTATCTAACTGATTCCTTTGTGAGAAGGTTCAAATTTACATCCTCGCGCAATTCTCACACTGTTTTATTTGATCTTTATGATAAATCATATACCATGGACCTAGAAGATTTTAATACTGCTTGTAAACTCCCGCACTGGGGCAATGTTAGTGAACCTCACAAATCTGAATATGAAGACTTTCTTGCTAGTATTACTTTGGGAGAATCTAGGGAAATCACACAAGATACCATAGGGAGCATTCATTTTCCTTCCATACACTATTTTGCTCTCTTCATTGGTAGATGCATTAACGGTAAAGATGAGGCTTGTCACATGTGCGTTCCAGATCTTAGTGTCCTCAAGAGTGCGGTATTAGGTCATAAACAATATAACTTGGGGGCTATTGTTGCACGTAGGTTGCATCACAACAGTATAAGTGGAGATTTGTTTGGTGGAATTTATGCAACTTGTGTAGCTAACTATCTTGATATACCCATACATGGAAATGATATGAGTTGCCTCCTGCTTATCTAGATTATGATGCTATGGTTCGCCACCGGTTTCTTGAGAGGAACGATCAGTTCCTCCAGTACCGACTAATCTTTGACAGACGACGCACCGTCCATGTTGCTCTCCCTGCTCCAACTTTCTTTGGCTTTGAGGAAAAAAGGAGATATGTTATAACCAGGGAGGAGGCCAACGAGTACGAGAGGAGGACGGAGGCAGCTCACCTCCAAGTAGCAGCTCGTCAGGTAGTAGCTGCTGCATCTTAGTACGACCCCAGTTACAACTTTGGATATCCACCAGGCCAGCCCTGGCCATAGACCAACTTAGGCCAAAAGCCTAAGCTTGGGGGAGTACGTATTTCTCACCGACATTACATTCATGTTCACACACTCATGCCAGTTGTCAGTGCTCATACTTTTTCATTGTACTATCCATGCTAGTTTAAATGCTTTTTAAGCCTTCTTCTTGTGTGTTTGAAAAACCTTAATAAAAAACAAAAAAATTTAGTTGTAGCTTTTAGCTAGTTTACTTTCCATGCTTGTAGTAGTAATAATTAAAAGAAAACCCAAAAATATTTCTCGTTCTTCTTTTGCTTGTTGATAGCTTTCCCGTGTAAATAGTTTTGTTTCTTTTCTTTGGGGGTCGAGAGGAGAAGACCATGATGAAAATGTTGAGTGGCTCTTATATGCATTATTGTTGATTTAACAAACATCCCATATTACCTTGTCTTCTCCCTTGTATTGAATGCTTGCAGATTCCAGCTTAGTCCAATGCACATGCACTATTATTATTATCCACACCGTTCGGTCGTGCAAGTGAAAGGCAATAATGACGATATATGATGGACTGATTGAGATGAGAGAAGCTGGTATGAACTCGACCTATCTTGCTTTTGTAAATATGATTAGTTCATCGTTCCTGATTCAGCCTATTATGAATGAAACATGTTTGCAATGACAATTAGAGATTATAGTTGCTCATGCCATGCTTAATTAGCTAGGAGTTTGTAATGGTTTACCTTGCGTGCCAACATGCTATTAAAATGGCTGTGATGTGGTATGATAGGGTGGTATCCTCCTTTGAACAATTTGAGTGGCTTGACTTGGCACATGTTCACGCATGTAATTGAGATAAAATCAACATAGCCTCCACGATATTTATGTTCATGGTGAATTATATCCTACTCAAGCTTGCACTCAGTGTTGATTAATTTCAATGCATGTTCATGACTGTTGTCGCTCTCTAAATGGTCGCTTCCCAGTCTCTTTCTAGCCTTCACTTGTACTAAGAGGGAATACTGCTTGTGCATCCACTTCCATAAACCCAAAAAGTTATTCCATATGAGTCCACCATACCTTCCTATATGCGGTATCTACCCGCCGTTCCAAGTAAATTTGTATGTGCCAAACTCTAAACCTTCAAATGAAATTCTGCTTTGTATGCTCGAATAGCTCATGTATCAACTAGGGTTGTCTATATCTTCCATGCTAGGTGGGTTATTCTCACGAGGAGTGGACACTGCAACTCATTCATGAGAAAATGGCTGGTAACCGGGATGCCCAATCCCATGCTTAAATTAAAATAATTGCAAACAAAACTCCCCCAGGATTGTTGTTAGTTGGAGGCACCCGTTGTTTTGGACAAGCCATGGATTGATGTCTGTTGGTGGTGGGGGAGTATAAACTTTACCATTCTGCTTGGGAACCGCCTATAATCTGTGTAGCATCGAAGATATCGAGATCTCTCGGTTGTTATGTTGACAATGAAAGTATACCACTCAAAATATTATTTATCTCTATTTCAAAAATCGAGCTCTAGCACCTCTACAAATCCCTGCTCACCTCTACGAAGGGCCTATCTATTTACTTTTATGTTGAGTCATCATCCTCTTATTAAAAAGCACCAGTTGGAGAGCACCGCTGTCATGTGCATGCATTACTATTAGTTTACATTGAGTATGACTGTGACTGGATCTCTTTTACCATGAATTACAATGTTTAGTCAGTCCTTGAACTTCAGAGGTGCTCTGCATTTACGTTTTGCGGTCTCAGAAAGGGCTAGCGAGATACCATCTTCTTATATCATATTATGATTGCTTCAAGAAAGTGTCACTACAAAAAAATACACTTCCGTGATGATACGTGTTTGTCACAGTAGGTCACGTTTTCTGTCATGCATGTACATCCATGACAATTTTATGACAGAATCAAGATAGTCATACATGTGCTGTCGTAGAAGTGTTCCATGACATTACCAAAATTATCATCACGGAAGTGTCCACTTCCATGACAATAAATCACGCGTCATATAAGTGCTTTCGTTAAGGGTGACCAACACGTGGCATCCACCGTAATAGAACGCCGTTAAGCTATCGGGTCCGGTTTTGGATCCGATAACCCATTAACAACCCGGACCAATGGGGATTTTCCACGTGTAAGATACTCATTGGCCGGAGGAAACACATGTTTGCTCACTGTTGGGACAGATGTCATCCACTCATTGGACAGGAGGTGCCTATGATTGTAGGATCGAAAGTATGTCTAGAGGGGGGGTGATTAGACTACTTGACCAAATAAAAATCTAGCATTTTCCCAATTTTAGTTCTTGGCAGATTTTAGCTATCTTAGCATGTAACATCCCGATTCTCAGAATGTTTAAGAAAAAGTTTTCCAAAAATCAGGGCGAGAAAATTTCGTTTGTTTTATTTGTTAACAAATGTTAAATTGGGCTTTTATAATTTAGATGATTTAATTTGAACTAGTGCGTACCTATATTAGAGATTTGAGTTTATTTCTTTTCTTTTAGTTGGGTTTTATTTTCTCGTCTTCGGCATATTAATTTATGCGCATATGCAATTTGGAACTTCTTTCGATTTTGTTTGAGCTTCTGTTCCTTTAATAGATTTTCCTAAAGGAAAATCTAATTGATTTCTTTCCCCAAACTCTTGGCAATATCCAATGGCCAATCTATCTTCTCTATTCTCTCTCACTGTTTCTTATTTCTCTCATTCGAATGGACCCAACCCATCTCTTTTATTTTCTTCCTCCATCTCCCTTGGACAGCAACCCCACTATTTTTTCCTGGTCTCTACCTTCATAATGGGCTGGCCAAACTGGCCCATCTCTCCCAACCAACGAACCCCTCTCCTCCTCCTAAGTTAAGTGTGTACGTTCACAACTCACAGAAGAGGAAACCTCAACAGCCACCTCCCTGCACACACAGGAAATCACTACACCTTCCTTTAATTCCTCCTCCCTTCCTATTCCTCTCAGCTGGCCATCTCCCCAACGAACGCCTCGTCTCCTTCCCTTCCTCTGTACACTAGCACCTACACGAAGATAAACCTACACGAAGAGAAACTGCCAAGCACTCACGCAAGAAGCTGCCTCCTGCCCTCCACCATAATTTCCATAAGTGTCCACCGTTTCCAAAACTGAAGGTACAGGACCTGCGGCTCAATCTCCTCCCTCATTTCCCTTAGCCCTCTGCCATCTCTCTTCTCCATCCTCCCAGAGAACTCCTCCCAAAGAAACAGTGTTCATGGACGTCGGTCCTTGATTCTGATGAAGGAGACCATCCCAGTCCATGCCCTTGCGCCAAAAGGTTTTCTTTCATGCGTTGAATCCATTCAGGGAAGAAAGAACGTGATCCATTGACCACACGCGCAGAATTTCGCATGTCCGTCTACACTGTTCGTCAAGTTCTTCGCGTCGTTCTGTCAAACTTGGTGAGCCTCTATCAAATTCCTTTTGCACGCGTACTCATCATCATCTACTCTATCTCGTAGACATCATCATTCGACTCATCTATGTCATTGCTCGCGCCGATGCATGGACGGATTCTATTGACATGTCCACGTACTTTTTAGTTTCTCGGATGATCTTGTGTTCAACATATGATTTGTTTCTCATGCCCATAGTAACCTCATGGTGGAGTTAGATCGCTAGTTTAATCATTAGGAGTTTAGTATAAATTTTTGTTATAGTCATTTTGCCCAAGATTGAATGGGGTTTGTTCATCGGTTAGATTTTGTGTTAATATGTTACTGTTCATATGTTCGCGATATACCTAGGAGTATATCCTATTGGTCTGATAATTTTTGTGTGTGACAGATAATTTGTTAGATTTATTTGTTTATCGATTATAGTTTTTGTTGACGCAAGTTGATAATATTTTTATATTGTTATTGTCTTGGGTTAGACATGTCTATAAATTTTAATATAGTTTTATATGGTTTCATGTACATATTGCATGCCTAATCGTAGTAGTGTGTTATGCTTTTGTTTCATATTAGTCCTTGTGATTTGTTATCATGTGTTTGTGTTCATTTGATATTTTTATATGGTCATGACATGCCTAGGAGTCACTCCTTCCATAATTATAGGAGTTAGGTGTGATTGTCTAGATTTATTGTAAGGATTTATTTTAATCATTTCTTATAGTTTTGTATGGTGTTGCATGTTGTTATTTTTTCTTTATAGCTCATGTAGTCCTCTTTTGTGCACGTGTACAAAATTTGGTGAATGATCACCAAGCTTATAATTTCGTAGAGTTATTCTAAGCTTTGCTTTCTTTATCGAGTCATGGAATATTTCATGTTTTAATTAGTTCCTTTTGTTTAGCATGAATATATCTTAGATATGTTTTATATATTTTTCTCACCCATGTTACGTGTGTATTTTATTGATTTGAAATCATGCCATATCTATGATAGTTCTTCAGGTAATTATTGTGTGTGTTTCTATGTATATTCTTTATGCTAGACGTCAAATGAAATGCTTTACTATGGGGAACTAGTATATTGTAGTTTGTTGTATAGCTCGTGATTGCCAAGTGGTTCCTCTTATTTTGTAGACATACAAGATTGCTTGGTTTGATGATTTATGTCATGGTCGTATTTGTATTCTCATATTTAGAATTTATTCCCGTTGCATATAACTTAGTTTCTTACATCGTGGCAACTATAATGTGTGTTTATTTTTCTTAGTTTATTACCATGCCATGTTTGCAATTTCTTAAAGTAGAAAGCATTCTTTATTGAATGTTTCACATGCATGTGTTATATCATCGCTAGTTTATACTTTATGATCATGCATATGGTTAGTCTTTGCTTGGTAGAGATACATACTAGTAGTGAATGATTCCTCTTGCTTGGTCAATACCATGTCATGATGTTCGATTGTATAACTAGATTGCATAGAGTGGGTATAGCAATCGTGTATCGAATCATGCATAGTTGACTGTCCTATGTTGGTGCAAGTGTAAGTTGTACTATATAGAAAATGCATGACATTTCTGTTATTATTGCTTTGGTATTTCATTGCTTGATTTCATTGATGCAATGACCTCGATGTTTACTTTCTTAGTATGATTTACCCCTTGTGCTTCTAAGGCACAACTAGCATGATAATGTTGTGTGCTAACGGCATGCTCGATGTTTGGTTAGCGTATATCAACTAAGTTGTGTTGTTATTATGAGTGTATTGTATTGGTAGCATAGCGGGCAACATATGTAATGATATTCCATGCTTATGGGTATATATCTAGTCGTTGCATTGTTATATGCCTAGACATCTTTCATGCAAGTGATGTTTCATGTCTTATTATACTACCATGTGTTATAGTTGTTTCAATAGTCCATCTCATGTTCAAGATATGTTACCTTTCATGTTAGTTGAGTTGTGCCTTCCTCATATGCTTAACGCGAATAGTTTGCTCTGTTGTTTAAGCATGTGTGGGTAATCTTGTTACTAGTGGTCATTGGATATATGTTCTTTCTTACTTAAAGAACATGTACTACTTTAGTATCTTCTCATGATCACTTGTATGTTTGATGCTTGTGGTTTTAGTTAAGATCTCTTTATGATTCTTTATTCACATGCCTTGTATGATACGTGCCATATTATTGTATTCTTTATTTTCTTCCTAGTGTTGTGTTGGCTCTTGATATAAGAGTACTTCTTAATATTACTTATGGATGATGTTTATACATTGCTTGTTGTTAACCATTATAAATATTTGGATTCCTCCAAATATTTATTCTTGGTTGATTACCACATTTAATCATATCTTGTCTAGGATAGTTGTTCATCCAATTGTTCCATGTGTTGTATAGTTCTTGTTGATTGTTTGACAAATGAATTTGTTAGATATAACGGTGTTGATCCCATTTTATTTTAATAATGTTTTAGGTCTAAACCTAGATCTTATTTCAATTCATTTTATTGAATGATGTTTGATTGCTTGACTGGTATGGTTTAAAATGTTGGTTTGGTTGTCTTATGGAATGCTTGCTTTTGAGTTATGATGTAGTTGATGTTTATGTTTGGTTGCTATTAACCATTCTAAATATTTAGATGATATCTAAATATTTATCTGTGGTTAACCTTTACCTTTATCATACCATGATATGATTGTGTAGTTAAATGCATAAGGTGGTTCCATTCCATGTGTGTTGTTGCCATTGTGTTGGTGTTATAGTAGTTCCTTAAGTCGTGATGTGTGGTGGGCACTATTAGTTAATATTAGAACGTTGGTATTGATCGCCAAGCCTTCCATAGTTGTGTCAACCTAAACCTTGTCACTTCGTTGAATCCTCTCTACTTACCTCCCTATCATGCTATCTCATTTTAGAATCTCCATCTGATCGATATCTCGCTATCCATCCACTCTTAATTTGTTTTGGATGTTATTTGGATTTACTATTGTTTTGGTATTTATTTGTTTTCCATTTGCTATCGTTACGACGAGTAGGGAGTGGCGAGGTTGGACATGGACAGAAACAGGTTACCGAAGAAGGACTCAACAACGAAGGCATGCCTCCTTCTTTGATCATATTTATCCTATGTTTACAAAATTGCATTCTGTTTTATGGTTACTATATGCATGCTATTTTAATTCTCGTAGCTAGTGTGTCGATTGACACATTACCCTGATCCGCTTGTCGCCTATTCACTTGACACCCGAGTAGAATTATATAGTATTCTGGTAGAGTAGAAATGCTTAGCCATGCTTATTACCCTATAGGTGCTTTGTTGAATGTCCTTTTAGCCATTGACACTTGAAACTTATTTCTTGAGCTCGCTGAGCTAGGCAAGTTGGCCTTGTTGACCTTCTCTATCCTCTTCTACTCCCGGTGAAACTTACCATCTGAATACTGGGGCGGGCGACAGCTGAATCAAGGATTGAAGGAGCGATTGGCTGCCCTTCACGAGTTGAAGGGGGCAATCAGTCGTCCGTGCCGCTTAAGGCCTAATAAGTCTTGGATTTGAAGATTGTGATAACAGTACAGCCACATGCTATATGGGCACTGGCTTGGTCAAGTAAGCTAGTCAGCCTTAGGTGTCGATGTCGCCGTACCGCAGATGGGATAGCTGCCCTGCGAGGAGTATCCTCGTCACAGATGGGGGGACCGGTTTGAGGACGTACTCTCAGTTCCATGCGCCAGACCCGGTGGGCATGTCACATCTTTGGGGGATCTAGTCCAAAGACCTCATCACAATCTCCCTGTCGGTATACCAGATGGTGTACTACGCTAGTGACGGCTAGTGGCAACAAGTCGGGATTGTGTCGTGTGGGTAAAGTGTACAACCTCTGCAGAGTGTAAAACTATTCGAATAGCCGTGTCCATGGTCAAGGACAGCACATGAATCTTTCTCGACATACAAGACCTGTCTTGCTTATTCCCTCTTTGCCCCTATTCTTGGAACCTATGAAGAGTGTGAGTTGATCGAGGATCCTCACTTTAATGAAAGTTATTCTGGAGATAAAACAGGTTTTCATCAAAAGGTGCTTTTATTCAACTGCTATATTTTTGAAACAAAATTAGCTTTATGCAAATGAGCCATACAACCTTCCTTTGAAGTCACATGTAGCTATTAGGCCCTTCTCTGAGGGAGGCATGTTGAGTACGTAATGTACTCATGGCAATAATCTTTGTTGACAACAGAGTTCCATGAAGACGAAGGTGATGGCTACAACAACTATGGCGATCCGTATGAGTGAGGTCACGTGGACTACATCGACTGCCTGTGGCTGAGATGGAGTCACTACGCATTTTACTTTCCGCTATTTTCTGATTGTAAATGTCATGAGACAACTCACTAGGGATGTCTTGTGACAAATATACTACTTGTAATGCTTTTACGTATTCTGCAATGATAACATTTCACTGTGTTGTCAACAATGATCCTGGGGTTGACAAATATACACAGGAGGATCTGGAAGTTAATTCCAGGTTCTCACATAGCACAAGTCAAGCAATCTCCACACAATTCAAGCAATCATGCAAAAGAGTATATGAGCAGCGGAAAGTAAAGCATGCAACTTGCAAGAATGTAAAGGGAAGGGTTTGGAGGATTCAAACGCAATTGGAGACACGGATGTTTTTGTCGTGGTTCCGATTGGTGGTGCTATCGTACATCCACGTTGATGGAGACTTCAACCCACGGAGGGTAACGGTTGTGCGAGTCCATGGAGGGCTCCACCCACGAAGGGTCCACGAAGAAGCAACCTTGTCTATTCCATCACGGCCGTCGCCCACGAAGGACTTGCCTCACTAGCGGTAGATCTTCACGAAGTAGGCGATCTCCTTGCCCTTACAAACTCCTTGGTTCAACTCCACAATCTAGTCGGAGGCTCCCAAGTGACACCTAGCCAATCTAGGAGACACCACTCTCCAAGAAGTAACAAATGGTGTGTTGATGATGAACTCCTTGCTCTTGTGCTTCAAATGATAGTCTCCCCAACACTCAACTCTCTATCACATGATTTGGATTTGGTGGAAAGAAGATTTGAGTGGAAAGCAACTTGGGGAAGACTAGAGATCAAGATTCATATGGTTGGAATGGAATATCTTGACCTCAACACAAGTGTAGGTGGTTCTCTCTCAGAAAATGTGTATTGGAAGTGTAGGTATGTTCTGATGGCTCTCTCTTCGAATGAAGAGTGGGTGGAGGGGTATATATAGCCTCCACACAGAACCTAACCGTTACACACAATTTGCCAAACTCGGTGGGACCGAATAGTTAAACTCGGTCGGACCGATTCAGCAAACCTAGTGATCGTTAGGATTTTTGGTGGGACTGAGATGCAACTCGGTAGGACCGATATGGTTAGGGTTAGGGCATAACGTAATCTCGGTGTAAACAATTACACAAACTCGATGGGACCGATTTTGGTAATAAGCTAACCAGAGAGTTGGTCAGGTAAACTCGGTGGGACCGATTCGCTCATCTCGGTGAGACTGAAATGTTACAAAAGGGAAACAGAGAGTTTACATTGCAATCTCGGTGGGACCGATCGCTCATCTCGGTAAGACCGAAACGTTACGAAGGGAAACAAAGAGATTACAATCCCATCTCGGTGAGACCGAGATCCCTATCAGTGAGACCGATTTGCCTAGGGTTTGTGGCAGTGGCTATGACATTTGAAACTCGGTGACGCCGGATAGAAAGAATCGATTTGGCCGAGTTTGACTTTTGGTTTAGGTCATATGTGGATGTGGGAAGGTAGTTGAGGATTTTGGAGCATATCACTAAGCACTTTGAGCAAGCAAGCCATTAAGCAACACCTCATCCCTCCTTGATAGTATTGGCTTTTCCTATAGACTCAATGTGATCTTGGATCACTAAAATATAAAATGTAGAGTATTGAGCTTCAAGCTTGAGCCAAACTTTTTGTCCTTAGAATTTTGAGGGATCCACTTTCCTCATCCATGCCATGCCATTCATTGAGCTTTTCCTGAAATATTAATCTTGGAATAATGTTAGCTCAATGAGCTACATGTTGTTAGGAATTACCAAAACCACCCAGGGATAGTTGCACTTTCAATCTCCCCCTTTTTGGTAATTGATGACAACATATAGATCAAAGCTTCGACAAATGATAATAAGAGTGAAAGATATTGTCGCTTTGAGAAGTATGTGAAAAGCAAGAGCTCCCCCTAAATTTGTGCATATCTTAAGATTTGCTTTGGACTGCAAATGCACAATGAGTTAGGATCATGGGTTACTCTTCCATGTCACATACATCTTGGTGGAGCGCTCAAAATGATAAGAATTAAATACATGCACTCATCACCAAGCAAAGTGAATGATCATATAAGGATAGGTAAGATAATATCATCTAACAAGCATAAGTGTAGCTTATGATCAACCACATGATCATCAATGTCTCACAGATAATAGCATAGTATCTCAAGCAATCAAAAGAAAAACAAAGTTCAACCAAGAAGACAAGAGAGAACAAAAGCAAACTCTCTCTCTCGAAGCCTATGATCTATCTATACATTTTTCTCCCCCTTTGGCAACAAGTTACCAAAAAGTTCATAGAAAATTCATAGCACTAAAACATCTCTCAGGCTTGGTCTTCAGGTGGTGGTGTCCGGAGAACTCCAAGAACGAAGGCTTCAGTTGATGTGGATGGAGCTGATGGAGTTGGTGCTAGAGCTGGTTGCGCTGAAGCTGTAGCTGGTGCAGATGAAGTGGCTCTAGTGTCTGGAACAGGCACTGCAGCAGACCTCTGAGCTCTAGGCACTTTGGCAAATGCATCAGTGGTTGTCTTGCCCTTCCTCTCCTGCATATCATCTTGAAGTTGCTCCACAATAGACTGAATCTTAGTTACCTTCACATCCAAGTCATAGAATTTTTGTTCCATGATTCTTTCCAAGCTCTCCTGGTTTTGAATCAGAGTGGCCAGTCCCTTCTCAATCCTCAGAGTGGATGCAATCAGGTAGCCAAGCTGATCTTGCTTGCTTTTCAAAAAGTACTCAGATGCCTCCTCTTGAGTTGGCATCTTGGCAGCCTTCTCTTTCTTGCTTTCTCCTTCTTCTCTTGAGCTTGTACTGATGATGGTTCATTCTCATTCATCACAACTTGATTGTCCTCAAAGTCTGGGTAGATAGGCAAGTGTTCCTTATCCAATAGGTATGTGCATGTGCCCATCTTTGAGTTTATCAACTCCTGGATCTGTGGGGGCATATCCACAACTTCTTTTCTGGTCAGCTGCAGTCCTCTTGATAGTCTCAACTATAAGGCTCATGGCCTTGAACTTCTGTGGCACATCAAATATATGTAGCAAGTTAATTGCATGGCCTCTGATCATTTTGTGATCACCAGACTTGGGCAAGAGAGTGTGCCTAAGGATCCAGTTGATTGTATGCAGCCCTGACAGCAAGTGTTTTACTGACCCAAACTGGTGAGTCTCAAGATCATGTTCAGGAATCTCCTTGTACATGTTTGCCATAGAGTTGTGATCCATCTTCTTCTTGGCATAGACATCCAAGTCATCTTCTTCTTCCTTAGGAGCATTGATCAGATTTGCCCATTCCTCAGTTGAGTGGTACCTTGTACCTTCAGACAGTGGCGGAGCCAGCTTGGCCGGCGAGCCGGGGCAAAGTACACGGAGCTGCTGTCTATCAGTTGTTTGCCCCTATAATATGGTGATTAGCTCTCCATTTACTACTATTATTCAAACTAGAGTGCATGGCTGAGCCCGGGCAGCTGCCCCGGGTAGCCGGGAGGTGGCTCCGCCACTGCCTTCAGACATCCATACTATCCTGCCATCTGGATAGAAGTGTGCTGTGGAGTAGAATTGCATTATGAACTCCTCATTCCACTTTGTGAGCTTCTGCCCAACAAAGTCTGCAACTCCACAAGCACTGAAGCTGTCAAACACACCAGGATAGTGTTCCTCATTTTTCTTGATATACTTCCAGTCGACCCACCTCATTTCACACACTATAGGCTTCTTGTCCAGCAGCACTGTCTCATAGAAATCTTGATGTTCCTTTGTGTGGAACCTGTAATCAACAGCAGTCCTTCTTCTTGTAGCATATGGGTCTGTCTCTCTCCATTTCCTCGGTCCTGAGTCTCTCCTGATCTTCATGTTCTCAGCCACAGGATGAGCATCATTGTGGTCTGGAATCTTGGGTTTGAGCTTTCTCAGGACTTGTCCTTCATCATCTTCATCAGCAGCAACTTCAGGCACTGGGGCCTTGTTCTTCTCAGCAGCTAGTATACTCCTGGTATTCCTCTTAGGTGCACTCTTGGGCTTGGATGCTGCTTTGGGTGCTTCTTTGGGCTTTGATGAAGCAGCCCCTGTCCTGATAGCATCACCCATAAGCTTCTGTGCCTTGGGTGCTGGTGCAGCAACCTCTTCTTCTTCTTCCATCATGGAAGCCTTTCC
This sequence comes from Triticum urartu, assembly GCF_003073215.2. Lineage (NCBI taxonomy): Eukaryota > Viridiplantae > Streptophyta > Magnoliopsida > Poales > Poaceae > Triticum > Triticum urartu. The sequence continues at coordinate 425,551,073 of NC_053027.1, forward strand.
AATCACTCTGGCCATGGTCTTCTTGACCCTTTCCTTCCTTTTCTTCCCTTCTGCAGCAGCCTCTTTGGGTTCAGATCCCAAAGGGACTTGAGTAGATGCTCTGGCCTTTGACATGGGAATTCTCTTTGCAGGAACCTTTTGCTTCATGCCTGGCTTGGTGGCAGCAGCAGTGCTATATTCCTTCTTAACCACTTTCTTCTTGGAAGTGGCCTCATCCTCAACTGCCACATAGTCTTCATCCTCAGACTCTGAAGTTTTCTTCTTCCTTGTTCTGGTGGCAGCTTTGGGCAAGTTGCTGGGAGTGCTCCTGCTACCATCATCTGAACTGCTAGAGGGACTAGTGCCCTCACTCAGGTGAACTTGCTCCTCTGACCTGTTCTGGTTGTCACTCTGATCAGACATATTGCAAACACTGACAGCAGACCCTGTGAATAGATATAGATGAGATAGAGTGGATGAGCATCACAAAATGCAGAGGTTTTTGCAAAAGAATGAGTCAAAAACTTAGTTTTAGTTTTCCACAGAAAGCATTTCGGATCAACCGATTTGTAAACTCGGTGATACCGAAGCAGCTGTTGGAACCTAAACTAGTGAACCCAGTCAGACTGAGTCACAGTTCGGTGGCACCGAGACTTCTAGGGTTTCACAAAGTCCTGAACTCGGTCACACCGATTTGCAGTTCTCAGTCAGACCGAAAATTACATGTGCAATGGCCTGAGCTAAATCAGTGGTACCGAGTTCCACAACTCGGATGGTCCGAGATGGTTTCGGCGGAAACCTAACCCTAAATTTTCAATTCAACTCTAATCTACGGAGTGTTTTGACTGGATAGAAGCGTTTCAATCGTGGTAAGAATCATGATGAACACAATGTGCTAGGAATCGGACGGGGATAGCACTGTGATCGAGTCCATACCGTAGTTCGGCGATAAACTCACTACGGCGGCAACGGCGCGGAAGAATTCCGTTGACGGCGGTGGAGACCAGCGACAGGAGGCGGCTGGCGACGAGGAGGACGATCCCGATACCCAGGAGGCAAAGCGAGCTATGCGCGGGCGAAGGGGTTTCGGAGAAATTTCCAAAAAAAATCCCATGAGTATATATAGCCCGACCCTGTCAGTGTGACTGAGTGGAACAACTCGGTGGCACCGAGATTCATAACTGCAAGCAGTTACTGAAACTCGATGTGACCGAAAGGTTCAAATCGGTTGCACCGAGATTGAAAACCTAGATCGACTTAGTGATCTCGGTATGACCGAAATGGATGAATCGGTCAGACCGAAATGCACAAAGAAGTTTTGGAAGTTCAAGTCTATGACGAATCGGGGACTCCGAGTTCTCCTCACACAGACTGGTTCGAATCTAACTTGATCAAATTTTGTGATGTAGCATGAATAGAGTTTGAGACGAGAAAAGCATAGATAGCTAGAGAGGGTTCTTAGGCATTCTTGTCCATCCACTTGGCAAAAGAAAAGAAAAACAATCAATCAAAACAACAAGTGGATGTCCTCGAATGAGTGAAATATGCAATCAACATGCTCACACAATAAAATGGCAATTGAAATATGTGGCAAAGCATGCACAACCAATTCTAGCTATCAAACAATTTACGATGACTAGGTCATCTATATATGAGTATATTGACTTAGGAGTCAAATGAGAACATTTGATCATAGGTCATACCCATCGTTTAAGCACAAGTGGGGTTACCACTTTTACATAAAGCATTGTTGTGTTCACACCATTAGAGTTGATTTAGCTCAATTCTTAGAGTAAAGCTCCCCCTAGATGTGAGATCCCCCCTAAGAGGGATGAACTAACCTTGGGTTTTGTCGATGATGACTTCATGTAGATGTTGAAGATGTGGATGCTCAATGTTGATGTAGATCATTTGAAGCTATCCGTTGGAGTGAGTTGCACTTTTAATACCTACACGGGTTAGTACCACAAGGAACAAAAAGGGTATCCATAGACATAAAGTGATGCACACACAAGATGATGCCTATGAAAGCTTTTAGGTTACCTTGTCCCTTGTCTTACCAACAAGAGGGTTTGTGACTCCTTGAACTAGTGCAAGATGTGGAAGTTGATTGCACTTGTTCTTGCCAAGATGATAAGAGTGAAGTATGTTGGCGGAGTCACCCTCAAGAACTCTCTAGTTCTTCTTCTTCGGGATCCACACCATCTTGATGGGAATCCTCGGTGTTGTAGTTGTACTTGATGAAGTGGAACTTGAAGTAGTCTTGGGAACCCACTTGACCAAGGCCTTAGGAGCTTCTTCAAATGCATCAATTTCCTCTTGAAGCTTGTCCTTGCCTTTTTGCTTGTGGTCTTGTGGTGGAAGATCATCTTGAGCTTGTGTCCCTTTGAAAGAAGTAGGATCATACTTCTCTTGTTGAGGAACAAACTTCATCTTGGGGTATTGATCTTCTTCCCACTCAACTTCATTGGCATTGAACTTTCGTTCAAAACCAACACCTTGATTCTTCCGGTGCCTTCCTTGCTTGCGTACAATTTCCTCGAATTGCTTACTTCCGGCAAGGCTCTTGTAAACACCTTTCTCTATAATTTCCTTCAATAAGCTATTTTCTTGCTCAAGTGTAACTTGGCTAGGAGAATCATTAGTGGAATCAAAAGAACTAATAGAAGCAACAATATTGGATTTAGCATGATTATTGTTACTACTAGAGGAAGAATCTTTCTTGTTCTGGTTACTAGACTTGACTTGAGGCATGTAAGTGGATAAGAGTAAATGCTTGGCAATGTAAGAAGAACTTTTCTTACGAAGATCATCATAGATTGCTTTTAAGAACTCATGCTCTTGCTCAAGGTTGAGCTTTTCAAAGCGTAATTTCTCATGAGTCCTTAAAAGTTCTCGATGATCTCCTAAGATAGTTTCATGAGCTAACTTAAGAGTGTTTATTTCTTTAGTTAGAGACTCAATCTTCTCCTTATCATTGTCATTCGTTTTATCTTGATTAGCATGATTAATTAACGTTTCATCACAGTATTCATCACTAGAGTTGTCAACAAGTAAATCATCATCACCTAACAAGTCATCTTCATCACTATTGAAATCAACATACTCGGGGTGTGATACCTTTGGGCCTTTAGCCATGAAGCATGTTCCAACTCCTTCATTTGGTGAGTCAAATATGTCGTAGGAGTTGGTTGTCACAAGTGCTAGACCGGCAACACCTTCATCTTGAGTATATTCGGAGTCGGAGTGATAGCTTCTCTTGGAGTGGTTGTCGGAGTCGGAGCCGGATACCCATTCACCAACATGAGCTTGATGTCTTGATTTTGTGTAGCTCCTTGATGACTTGTCCTTTCTTTCCGAATCCTTGCTTCTCCGTGAGGGTCTTCGTTCATAACGATCATCTCTACTCCTTCTTTCTCTAGATGGTGATTCTTCTCTTCTACTTGTTCTCTTGGGAGAATCTTCTCTTCTTTTGTAGGGGGCCGTACACTCATTGGAATAGTTTCCGGGCCTTCCACAATTGTAGCAGTTTCGCTCTCGACTAGAAGATCTTTTGTCATTGTAGGACCTTGACTTGGATCTTCTCTCTTTGCTTCTACTCTTGTAGAACTTGTTGAAGTTCTTCACCATTAAGCTCAATTCTTCATTGAAGGTTTGTTTCTCACTCGATGATGTGGGGGCTTCACATGAGGCTTTGTAAGCACCACTTGATTTGTTGTGAAGTTCCTCTTTATCCTTGAGTGACATCTCATGAGCAACAATTCTTTCGATGACTTCCGTTGGCTTGAGATCTTTGTAATTGGGCATCATTTGGATCAATGTTCACACGGTATCATATTTTCCATCCAAGGCTCTTAGGATCTTCTTGATGATGAATCTATCGGTCATCTCTTCACACGGTATCATATTTTCCACGAAGGGTAACGGTTGCGTGAGTCCACGGAGGGCTCCACCCACAAAGGGTCCACGAAGAAGCAACCGCCCACAAATGGTCCACGAAGAAGCAACCTTGTCTATCCCACCATGGCCATCACCCACAAAGGACTTGCCTCACTAGCGGTAGATCTTCATGAAGTAGGCGATCTCCTTGCCCTTACAAACTCCTTGGTTCAACTCCACAATCTTGCCGGAGACTCCCAAGTGACACCTAGCCAATCTAGGAGACACCACTCTCCAAGAAGTAACAAATGGTGTGTTGATGATGAACTCCTTGCTCTTGTGCTTCAAATGGTAGTCTCCCCAACACTCAACTCTCTCTCTCTCACAGGATTTGGATTTGGTGGAAAGAAGATTTGAGTGGAAAGCAACTTGGGGAAGACTAGAGATCAAGATTCATATGGTTGGAATGGAATATCTTGACCTCAACACAAGTGTCGGTGGTTCTCTCTCAGAAAATGTGTATTGGAAGTGTAGGTATGTTCTGATGGCTCTCTCTTCGAATGAAGAGTGGGTGGAGGGGTATATATAGCCTCCACACAGAACCTAACCGTTACACACAATTTGCCAAACTCGGTGGGACCGAATGGTTAAACTCGGTCGGACCGATTCAGCAAACCTAGTGACCGTTAGGATTTTCGGTGGGACTGAGATGCAACTTGGTAGGACCGATATGGTTAGGGTTAGGGCATAACGTAATCTCGGTGTGACCGATTACACAAACTCGATGGGACTGATTTTGGTAATAAGCTAACCAGATAGTTGATCAGGTAAACTCGGTGGGACCGATTCACTCATCTCGGTGAGACCGAAATGTTACAAAAGGGAAACAGAGAGTTTACATTGCAATCTTGGTGGGACCGATCGCTCATCTCGGTAAGGCCGAAACATTACGAAGGGAAACAGAGAGATTACAATCCCATCTCAGTGAGACTGAGGTCCCTATTGGTGAGACCGATTTGCCTAGGGTTTGTGGCAGTGGCTATGACATTTGAAACTCATGGCGCCGGATAGAAAGAATCAGTGGGGCCTAGTTTGACTTTTGGTTTAAGTCATATGTGGATGTGGGAAGGTAGTTGAGGATTTTGGAGCATATCACTAAGCACTTTGAGCAAGCAAGCCGTTAAGCAACACCTCATCCCTCCTTGATAGTATTGGCTTTTCCTATAGACTCAATGTGATCTTGGATCACTAAAATATAAAATGTAGAGTCTTGAGCTTCAAGCTTGAGCCAAACTTTTTGTCCTTAGAATTTTGAGGGATCCATTTTCCTAATCCATGCCATGCCATTCATTGAGCTTTTCCTGAAATATTAATCTTGGAATAATGTTAGCTCAATGAGCTATATGTTGTTAGGAATTACCAAAACCACCCAGGGATAGTTGCACTTTCAATGATACGTCGACACGTGGCATGGCCCAATGATACGTCTCCAACGTATCTATAAGTTTTGATTGCTCCATGCTATATTATCTACTGTTTTGGACATTATTGGGCTTTATTATCCACTTTTATATTATTTTTGGGACTAACCTATTAACCGGAGGCCCAGCCTAGAATTGTTGTTTTTTGCCTGTTTTAGGGTTTCAAAGAAAAGGAATATCAAACGGAGTCCAAACGGAATGAAACCTTCGGGAACATGATTTTCTTAACGAACAAGACCCGGGAGACTTGGACCCTATGTCAAGACACAAAAGAGGAGGCCACGAGGTAGGGGGCGCGCCTCCCCCCCCCCCCCCAGGCGCGCCCTCCACCCTCGTGGCCCCCCTGTTGCTCCACCGACGTACTCCTTCCTCCTATATATACCTATGTACCCCCAAACGATCAGATACGGAGCCAAAACCCTAATTCCACCGCCGCAACTTTCTGTATCCACGAGATCCCGTCTTGGGGCCTGTTTTGGAGCTCCGCCGGAGGGGGCATCGATCATGGAGGGCTTCTACATCATCACCATAGCCCCTCCGATGAAGTGTGAGTAGTTTACCTCAGACCTACGGGTCCATAGTTATTAGCTAGATGGCTTCTTCTCTCTTTTTGGATCTCAATACAATGTTCTCCCCCTCTCTTGTGGAGAACTATTCGATGTAATCTTATTTTTGCGGTGTGTTTGTTGAGACCGATGAATTGTGGGTTTATGATCAAGTCTATCTATGAATAATATTTGAATCTTCTCTGAATTATTTTATGTATGATTGGTTATCTTTGCAAGTCTCTTCGAATTATCAGTTTGGTTTGGCCTACTAGATTGATCTTTCTTGCAATGGGAGAAGTGCTTAGCTTTGGGTTCAATCTTGCGGTGTGCTTTCCCAGTGATAGTAGGGGCAGCAAGGCACGTATTGTATTGTTGCCATCGAGGATAACAAGATGGGTTTTTTATCATATTGCATGAGTTTATCCCTCTACATCATGTCATCTTGCTTAAGGCGTTACTCTGTTTTCATTAACTTAATACTCTAGATGCAAGCTGGATAGCGGTCGATGAGTGGAGTAATAGTAGTAGATGCAGGCAGGAGTCGGTCTACTTGTCTCGGATGTGATGCCTATATACATGATCATACCTAGATATTCTCATAACTATGCTCAATTCTGTCAATTGCTCAACAGTAATTCGTTCACCCACCGTAGAATACTTATGCTCTTGAGAGAAGCCACTAGTGAAACGTATGGCCCCCGGGTCTATCTTCATCATATTAATCTTCCAATACTTAGTTATTTCCTTTGCTTTCTACTTTGCTTTTATTTTACTTTGCATCTTTATCATAAAAATACCAAAAATATTGTCTTATCAAATCCATCAGATCTCACTCTCGTAAGTGGCCGTGTAGGGATTGACAACCCCTTATCGCGTTGGTTGCGAGGATTTATTTGTTTTGTGCAGGTACGAGGGACTCGCGTGTAGCCTCCTACTGGATTGATACCTTGGTTCTCAAAAACTGAGGGAAATACTTACGCTACTTTGCTGCATCATCCCTTCCTCTTCGGGGAAAAACCAACGCGGTGCTCAAGAGGTAGCACCCAACAGAGGCCCATTCTGGTGAAAAGGCCAGCCCAGCTAAAGGCCCACCATGTTTTTTCAGGCACTAGTGGGCTGGCCCATTAACATCCTGCCATGTTTTGGGCCAAATTGAGGCCCATACCAGATCAGGCACGTTCACAGCCTGCTATGTTTTGGGCCAAATTATGGCCCATATTGGATCAGGCCCGTTAATAGGCCACTGTTCTTTTGGGCCCATTCGAAGATAGGTTTGTATTTCAGCCTGTTAAATGCCCGTTTACCAGTTCGGCCCGATAATAGTTTTGGCCTGTTAGCGGCCTGTGGTGCATCTGGGACGTTGTCAGCCTGGTTTAACTTTAGGCCATTTAAGGGCCCATGCAGACACTGGGCTATTTCTTGTTCAAAGTAACTTTAGGCCTCTTAATGGCCCGTAGTCTTCGTGGATAAATTTCAGCCCAACTGGCCTAGCGGTTTGTTAATGGTCCGTGTAACAGTTGCGCCTGATTACAGCCACTGAACCTTCCGGCCTAAATTACAGCATACCGACCAAGAATAAACCTAGACTATACAACAGAGAAAGTATAGCATATTACATCCCCTCGGCATCAAAGTTCACCGTCGGTGATAATAAAGGGCAACCAGACAGCAGATTACATAAACTGGGCAGGTTGCCACCAGTGGAAGTTAACAGGCGGACAAAATAATAGACATAACCGACAGCACTTCAACATAGTTCAAGAAAGGTTAGCCCGGTCCAGCAGCTGCAGCGCAAGCAGCTTAGCAACCTGATGAGACTGCGCTTCTTTGGCGCTCATATCCACCAACTTAAACTGCATAGCATCAATAAACGTCATGTAATTACGGTTAATCTTGCATAGAGATTGGAGTTACAATCGTATTTGAGCGGAAGCATGTATTTCTGCTTGAATTTCAGAATGAAGAAGTCGAATAGATTCAGGCGGCGACTTCATCGAGCTAGTGTCACTGAGTGAGTTTGACACTACATCAAGATGTGACTTCGTGGTTGTATCCCTACCCTCAATATGTTTTGCTTTCTCCTCTGGAATATGTGTTAGAGGGACAAACAATGGGTTCATCTCACTATCATTGTGGCAGTTCTTCCTAGCAGCAGTGTTGTCACCCTGAAAGAGAAACAAGTAGGTAGATAATAGGTTTTGCATGTATAAGCATCAGCGCTGTCAATTCATCTCATTTCTTTGTCAGAAATAAAGAGACACAATTTAAAATAGCATTAACATAATAGGCATTGTTCATAGTGAAGACGGTAAAAAATGGCATTGTGCAGGAGCGGGCAGCTTCACCAGACCACTGGATTACAGATCAAGAACACAAGCATAGATGTAGTTCTAAACAACGTATAAGCATGAATGGTGAGTGTACTGTCAATTTATACCATTTCAGATTGGTAAATAAAGAGACACGATTTAAATAACATTCATATAATATGGCATTGTTCATAATTGAGACATAGTAGGATATGACATTATGCTGTTGTTGGTAGTCTCACCACACCACTGGATTACAGATCAAGAACACAAGCATACACATAGTGCTAAGATAACTTGACATGTTTAGTTTAATTTACATGGTACGAATAAGGAACTAGATTGTACAACTAAAGACTGAAATTGAGAATGACAAACTTATGTTTAGGTACTTCTACTTTATAAACTTTGAACAAGCAATTTGATGCAGACGACAAAAATAAACAACATTTGCACTCATAGCTATCCAAATATAAACAACAAAGTTTGAAGGCTCGAGGAGAACAAACTTACATTAATAGTGCTGCTCTATAAAGGCCTTCTCCATATTGATGGGGGCGCAATTCAAGAAGTTTACCTCACACTCTTCTTCAAGAGTATTGCCTTTCTTCTACATCTTGTTAAGAGTAAATATAGATGTGAAAATATATGAACAAATGGCGATTATTTAACTTGAGATGCAAAGTACAAATGTAAACACAGCATACAGGCAGAAGGCACTGACAAGAGCAATATTGCGGAGCTAAACTTCTTTAGTGACATTGGTTTTATTCAATATTTTGGCAAGAGTAAATGTAGATCTAATGTGTATAAAAATGGAGGACAAGGGAAAATAAACTGCAAAGTGTACATGAAGAACTAGCTGACAAATATAAGGACAACATATACTTACAAGAACAATGCAGAACTAAATTTCTTCATAGGCATTGGGTTTATTCTACATTAATTTAAGCATTAATATAGATCTGATAATTTGGAGCAAACAGTGGATAAGCAAGCTATAATGCACAATGATGTCACATAATCCACCAGGTATGAATGTAAGGACAGCGATAGGACAATAGGTACTCACAAGAGCAAAGCAGCGACCAACATAGTTGCGATATCCTAGGTTTGGCAGCGCTGGTTCTATCGCCAATATACATCGGGTGCTATGTGATTTATCCGATAGCACCACCTTTTCAAGGACTTTGCTTGTACTCCTTCAGGTTCTGCAATCACCCTCTTCCTTTTGGATGTCTGAAACACAAGAACAGCATTTCAATGGAAAAACGTGGTATGACGACAAATGGAATAGGTGTTGATAATGGATGAGCATGGAATCTTCACATATATCATGAGTAAACTAAGCAGATGGCGGTGCAACGAAGCAAAATAAATGCAAGACACCTTATGCAAGATATGTGCAACCAATAAAACCTTGCCAAATTAGAACAGGCACCTTATTAGGTGAACATGATAGGCCATTTGTCTTTGACTCCTTGAGCTCAGAATAGTCATTAGGACCATATTCTGAATACGAATCTATAGGCCGGGAGCATGTGGGTTTCATTGCATCCACAATGGACCTCAATCCCTTGATGCCAAGTTTTTTACCCATTGAACTGTTCCGCAATATTCTTCTAATGTGCGCATTCTTATATTCATTGTGATTACGTACAATATCTGTAAAGCATGAAAACACAAATACTAGTGAGATTATCTTTGTAATGCATAGGATATTGTAATATAATAGAGGCTCCATGTAAACCCTTGTGTGCTATCATTGGATTCTGATGAGAGAGCCCATGTGTGCTGTAATATGGTGAGTAGATTAATATAATCTAGCACAACTACCAAAAAATAGGCTCCCTGTTGGGGGCCCCAGATGTAAGGATAACTGGCAGATGATAGGTTCATAATATACCGTATAGAAAGTTTATTGCCAAACCATGATAACGAGAGCGCAGAGCCAGTAGGCATATCGTAGTGTAGATAATAGGGGTACACCATAACCACCATAAATAAATCGGGAATGCGGAACTGGCTGGAAAACATAGGGTTTTGCCACTACTAATATGCAGCCTATCGGTCACCTACATGCCAGCTATATTCATCTGAAGGCGCACAATTGTTACTATCAGTTTAGTCTATCAAAGACCGCGCGGCTCCCACCATTTCCAGGGTATTATGGCAGACCAACTCGAAGTGCGAAATCATTTAGTAGAACCGGCCCAATAGAGGTATCGACTGCAGATGTCCCTGCTCCCCTTCCTGACAAGGAACATATTGTGCTTCCCATACAGAATACTGCACGGGCCGCCAGCTGAACCACCGGCCCCCACCGCCTGTGTTCCTCCGCCACCCCCACCCCCGCCCCCACCCACGTCGAGTTTTCTTCGTTCCGCGAGGTCCCACCACCGCCCCCCACAACCACCATCCCCACCCGAGCCCCTTCCTTCACACCGGCGAACTCCGGCGAGCACTCAAAAATTGACAGACCCAATTTTGAAATTTAGTCTATTGTCATTTAACTAGTGTGGAATATAAAAGGGGAAAACCATAAGCACTGCGAGTATAGTGTTGAGCGTGCAATGGTGGATCTGAAGGTGCAAACCGGACAAAGGCAACTTCGCAACCAATGTTTGCTTTCAACTAACAAGTAAGTGATGGACAAGAAATCAGAGTAAAGCAGTGGCGATCTATTTTCTTGCTGCGATAAATAAGTTGAGCAGATACAAAAGAGTATCGCCTCTGGTGCGGCGCCGTGTATGCATCTGCTGAGAATTTGACGGTGTTGCGGTAGTGATGGCTTTCGGCAGCGTGGAAGTAGATCTAGGAGGGTAGACGGTGGCGGTGGGGCGCGGTGGACGAGACGGTCGTGGGAGCGGCGCCGGCAAGGTGGACGACGGCGGGGATGAAGCGAGAGGACGGGATGCAAGGATCCTGGTCCGAAGCCGTGGATGAGATAGGTCGATCTCTTGTAATGGCCGATGGCGTCGGGGTACCAGCTCCGGCATGGTGGAGGAGGACGGCGGTGGATGGGGTGGCGGACGGAGGAGGCTCGGGTGGACAGGGTGTTTTGGCGCCCATGGAGTACGAATGGGGAAATGGAGGGAGAGAGGAAGGGGGGAACCATGTCTTCAGGGCGCGCTTGTCTCAAATGTGAGGAAATTTACAAACTTAGCCCCCGTTTAAAATTTCCTACACCACAACAATATTAGTCGGTTGGGGATAGGACGGTAATCTCGCATACACCAAATATTTGCCGACAGGAGTTTGTTTTTGGCGCCCACCGTGTATGAATCGGGGAGAGAGTCGATTTCGGCCGAGGAGACACTGTGTTTTGGCTCCCACCATGTATGAATCCGGGTGAGAGGCGGTTATGTCACATTTGAGTGAAATTACAAACCTACCCCTATCGAAACCTATAGAAATCGAGCCGATAGGCTTTGCGTGGAAGGGATAGGTAGTAATTTCCATCTCGCAGATTTTGGTTTCGGGCGGTTACTGCAACTTTCCCCGCTTCGTTCAAATTTTTGCAGAGCAAGAGTGCACATTTACCATGCCAACTCAATTCGAATCCAGTTTGTATTCTATTTTTGTTCGGGCAGGATCCATTTTTGATTGGAATAAAATTCTATATACATCATTATATATATACTTTCAAAAGCACAACACCTTTATACATAAATATGGTTTACAAATGGCATGATCTCAGATTCATAAGGTTGTATCCATCTTAATTTGGATTTTCAAATATTTGAAACCACTTTATGTTGAAATCCAATGTATGCATTCCTCGCTAACTATCTCCAATTAATGTGTGTTTCATGCGGGTTTTTAATTTTTTTACTTCTCAAACATGTATAATGTGTTTCACAGATGCAACATATAGTGTAATCCCATTTAGACATTAATTGCATATAAACCATGCATTCTCTAATTAAAGAATCTATGGATCACTAATATTGATAAACTACATAACATTACACGTGTCCCCAAATTCAAATGAATATGCATGTTTGATACACCAATTTGCGTTATGAAATTATCGATGTTGTGATCTCCAGTTTAAATATTTGAATCCCCTTTAATCTAGATATTCGTCTCATATAGCTATCACTCATGCTTATATAGGAGTATCTATCTAGACCTATACGCGTTCATCGTCTCTCGGGTATCTCTCGTGCTACCTGTATGTCGACAATGATCTTTTATCTTCATAACACACTGACGGTACTCTCTCCCTCGAACTCCATCACTCTATCTCTCTCTAAGTATATCTCGCTCCCTGCTATGTGTCTCTAACTATGATTCTCCATGTGAAATCTCTTTCTCTCACACAAACACAACTTCGTCTCCCGGGGTCTCATTTCTCTCTACTATTCCCATGTGTGCCACTCGCACAGACCCTCTCACAAAGAGATGTCTTTCGCTCCTTAGGTATGAGAAGCTACGACTCTTCCTCTTAAATATCTCTTTCTCACACACAAACACAAACTCTGTCTCCCAGGGTCTCATATCTCTCCACCATTCTCTTGTATGTCACTCACACACACTCTCTCTCCCTAGAGATATCTTGCGTTCCCTCATATGTCTCTCTAGCTATCACTCCCATTGTGAAATATCTTTCTCTCTCGCAGACACAAAACTCTGCCTCTCGGGATCTCATTTCTCTCTGATATTTGTTTGTATGTGAGTCACATGCACCCTTTCTCCATCTCTCTCTCACACCCACACACATAACTCAGCCTTCTGATCCACTCGACTCCTATCTCTAACGCACACTAGCTAGCATCTTTATCTTTCTATTTATCTGTTTCTCCATCAACCTTCTTTCTCGCCCTCACTCTTGCTTCCTATCACACACACTATGTATGTTTCTCTCTACATGCAGTCAAGTGCCCTCTTTTTATCTTTCTCTCTCACACACATAACATCACCCTCTGAACCACCCGGCGGTCATCTCCAACACTCGAACTAGCCGATGTCCCTCTAGCTAGCATTTCCATCTCTATATCTATCTGTAGTTTCTCCGTTAACATTTCTTTCTCGCACACACTCTTGCTTCCTATCACCCACACTATATATGTCTCTCCATACATGCATTTATAGGTTGATCTCTTTTGCACAATCGTTGTGTCTCACTCCCTCTGCTCGCCATAGATGCATGTTCCAACCCACGTCACTACTTCTTAAAGACAAAAACACATGCTCAAATTGCCGGGCCTTCTTCCCTGCACTCTCACATGCATGCATATTGTCATACTGATCCGTCTCTCCCATGCCGTTGATCTTATGACTTATGTCTTCTTTCTTTTATCTCGATCATGTGTGCGCGCACACACACATCCACATATACATATATACCTCTCGCACATGCACGTTCAAGGCATGTATGTCTCCATACATAGTTAATTACCCTCAACCCTAACGCCACATCGAATCGTTCTCTTCTTGTGTGCACATAACTTCCGTCTGGATGTGTAAAATACACACTCACACTTAACAATCTCCTTCTAGCTACCCCCTCTCACTCTTCCCCTATATCCTCGAAACTAACAAGTCCATCCCTTCGTGTAATTCCCGACTACATGCACCATCGATATATAGTAGTCTTCCACGGTGTCTCTCGAACAAACACATTCTCTCGATGTCGAATCCTCTCACACGCACACACCTTCTCTTCCCTCTCTACGGGCCTTTTCTCTCTCGCATCCCATCATTGGTGGCCTCTGCCATACACATCACCTCTCTATGATGAAGCCACACACACTTAAATTACATCCGCCACCGTGGACCCCGTGTCACACACACGCGCGCACCCCCCCACACACACACGCACCCACCCACCCACTCCCCCCACCCCACACACACGCACGCACCCACCCACCCCCCAGACACACACGCACACACTAAGACTCCATCTCACACACACATGCTCTAGGCGGAGCATTTGTTCCTACCACCCTTTGTCCAACCTTACCCGTATGATAAACAATCACCTTAATTTACTTGTATAACATGGACAAATTACACTTTACTTTAGTAGTTAGCAAACTTATCATCTCTACTCTTATAAAAACCGAGTTGGTGATGATGGTGTGCCTGCCACCTTGTAATATAGATCGTCCGATCTATATCTAACGGATAGAAAGCAAACTATGATAATTTTACAGAAGATACCCGCACCTCTCTCCACATCCTTATCTCCCACAACCTCATTGCTGAGCAATTAAAAAAGGAAGTCTCTGGAACAATCTAGCATGGTGGCCGCTGGCCCGCTGTTGCCTGCCGGCGCCGTCCATCCCCATGCCTCTGCCCAGTCCGACCACCAGTCACCACCACACTCCACTCCTCCTCACCTTATATCTCATCTTTCATTTTTCGATGAAATTCTCGAGATACCAGTTTTCCGATAAAATTCTCGAGATATCATTAGTTTTTACGCATGGGATTACTCCTGCATGGGTCAATCACAACAGGTGTTTTGTAAAAAATGCATATTGATGTTCCGTGCAATGCACGAGCATCTTGCTTGTAATTATATAACGCAAATCATGAGCAGGAAGTGACATTTTTTTACACGACCACGTTAACATGACCATGTAAATCACTAGCTAAAGTGTAATACCATTATACTTATATCCTGATGCAAAAGGTTGAGTACATGTCCGAAGAGTAGAGTCGCACACACGCACTCTGTCTCTCATAATCTCACACACACCAGTTACGTGACACCCACTTAAGCAGACATGTATGTTACAATTTGTGCACCCGCGGGTACACGTGATGGTGCGCATTTATTTAAGCCGGATGGCGAACCCAAACAGTAGCTGCATTCATCCCCCCCCCCCCCCCCCCCCCCCCGCCGCCTCTTCTCTGGTCGCCATCGCCCGGTAGCCATGGCCTGGCCGAAGGTAACGACATACGCCATACTCCCGCCGGAGTGGCGCTTTAATCTGGAAATTTTAGTGGTCATGCATGCATCTTTTTGTGCTAGCACTCCTATATAAGGGTTGACCGGTCGCTTCCTGCGGACATGCGTGGGCGGTGGAAGAGGAAGGCGAAGGGAAGCGGGCTGTGGAGTAACCTTTTTTACCACAATTTCTTAGGAAACTGAGTGCAATAATTGAGTAGTTTTGCAAACTACCAGTACTACACCTGAAACGGTTCAAAACCAATACTCCCTTGCCAGCGCGCGCTTCCTGCGTGAAAAGGTCAGCGTCGCCCTGGAGCATCAGTGCCGCATTAATGCCCGGTCAGAGCAGAGGCGACCTCTCACTGGTGTCGGCTTTGAAGCAGCGCGACGGCCGAGAGAGCGCCGCTTCCCGATGCACGCGACTGCTCCACGTCAAGGCTGGCCATAGTTTGGATGAGTCTCCATCGTGGGGAGCCACACTAACTACGATGATATGGATCGTTCCATCTACAAAGAACACGTAGGACTGGAACTACAAGATGGACATGTACCCAGGAGTGGACGTATGAACCTGAGTAATGTAGCGCAGTAAGTGAAGTAGAAAGGCACAATAGTATGAACATGCGTGGCATATAGGCATTTGTCTACTACATACCACTAAATGTTGTACGTGCAATGCACGGTGATGTTATGGAGTACGTGCCTAAGTACTCTACTACTACTATATTAATTAGAGGCACATATTAGGTTTTATATTTGTTTATGTGTATGCCTCGAGACCTTCCAACTAGACGTGTCTTTCTCTCCGGGTCGCACTTTGTATCGTTCATACCACTAGTACTACTACGTGTGGTCTCCGACCCAGAAGTGGAAGAAGTGGAAACGCTCTACCATGTTGTTCATGTTCCCACTCCTTCCGCTGATGTGTGGGACATCCAGCACATGTCGTGTTTGGCACTCCTTCGTCGTAAGAGTTGATACACTAGCATTCATCAGGAAAAAAATATAAATTAGCAGTGATACTATACCATGTGGTTTCCTTGCTCCTCGATATCAGAAAGAATACAAGTTCGATGTGCGCTAATGTGTCAAACCATGCTAATGCATTCGCGTTTCCCTCTCAATCAAAGTCCTGCTCATGGCGCAACGGAAACGGCGAGCCCATCACCTGCGTGCCCCGGCGATGCCTGACATTACTATTTAGACGTTTGATGGAGGCCTCCGCCAACGACGAGCATGTATTCACCTGGCTCAACACCAACGATCATACTCGGGACTTGGCACCTTGCTCATGTATATCGTCCATCACAATGACAATATATAAAACAGCCTAGCTAGAGAGGGCACTATGGTACAGAGTATGTACTATCGTGAGCGACCGATCATAGTGCCACTGCACACGGGTGTGTGTCTGATCGATTCGTCCATTATTCGTAAGTTATGCATGGTTGTGTGGTGTCTAATGGTGGTCGTCGAAGGTTAGCTGGCGACAAGACCGGTTGCATGGATGCCTGGTTGTCAATACGTGCCGCATACACTTCAAAGGCTCGTCATCCATGAGTTCACATTTTACCACCATGCCAGCGTCTGACCGCCCTGGCCTACCAAAACCCCTTCCATCGCTAGCGCGCGCTTCCTGCCTGAAACGGTTACCGTCTCTTCAGAACGTCAATGCCGCATTCACCGGACTTAACTGCATGTGTAGTTGGTGTGTCACTGACATGCGGGCAGATGCCCGTTGGGCCCACATGTCAGTGACCCAACGCACCTGCAGTTAAGTCACTGAAGCAGCGTCTGCATTCACGCCCGATGAACCTACTCCGATGCCAGCCGTCCATCCTTATGCCGCGGCTCATTGACATTCGCCTGCTATATTAACTTGAGCCCCAGCTCCCAGCCATAGCCAAAGACCCACACTCATTCTCCTCCGGTCCCTTCCTTCTGTCGGCACCACTCCAACCATGGCCTCCTAGCGCTCCAAAGCTCTCTTGGATGTACTGTCGCAGGAGCAGACAAAGGACATCGGTGGCTCCGCTCTGGGCGCGCTCCAAAGCTCTCTTGGACATACTGTCACTGGAGCAGACAAAGGAGATTGTCGGCTCCCCCCCCCGGTCTCCCTCCACCGAGACTACCACGAAGCCGGTGCACGTGCGCGGGCACAGCCGGCAGCGAGGAAGAGTAGTACACGGTAGGTCGCCGCCGCTCTGGTCCCAGGAAGGCCACCGCTCCTCCACTCAATTGACGCCAAGCTTGGTGGGATAAACATCGGCGGCCCATTAGCTGCTTGACAGCGACGTGGAGGCGAAAATCTTCAGAACCTTGTGCTCCGGAGTAGGAGGTTATCGAGGCGGATGAGGAGGAGGCAAAGGCAATGGTCGGCTTTCTTGGGTTCATGGCCGGACATGGTGGTCGGGCGCCGGCGTTCGTTTAGATTAGGTTTACAGTAGGTTTTAGTATGATTTGTGCAAAATATGTAATGAATTTTGTCCAGTTTGTAGGAAAAGTTTTCAAAGTGTAATGAATTTCATCCGGTTAATTTGAAATTTGCTTTGTTTGCACAAATTTCATCCGGTTAGTTCATATAGTTGTTGAAAGGTATGCGGGCAGCATTAGATGGCATCCATCAGTGTCCTCGGACAGATGCTGGTGTAAATTCATGGGCCATCGCTGGAGATTAACAGTGCTCCATTATTTGGCAGGGAACAGTTATCCCTCGATCAAAATCGGATCCACCGTGTTTCGCACTCCTCCCACGTAAGAGTGTAAACTCTTGCTTACACAAAAATGGAGCAAGTGTACGGCACTGTAGCACGTCATATCACTCAAACTAGCCCGCCTAACGCGCGGGAAAGCACCGCCCTCGTCATTTTGTTCTGGATTTCTATCAATCGATCGCACGAAAATGTTTCGCTTTGCAAGTTCAAAAGAAAAGGTGGCACACTTATGACTCGTACGTGTCGCACCCCTGACAGTCCGACTCTCACGCCGCTCACTAGAAGGGACACGTGTTGTCTTGCAATTTCACTGACATGTGGGACTGCAATTGAATAAACCATCGATAGCCGAAATCTAATCGCTCGGCGGGCGTCGGCTGAGAAGAGAGAGACGGGGGAGGGAGAAGAGATCGTCCGCCTGCCGTGCACGGACTCCAAGAAATATATGGTGATAATGTGAGGTGGGCCATGAGGGATTCCGGACCTCTTCCAAGCCCCCCCCCTCACACGCTAGCTGCCCGTATTCATAGCAAGTAGTACCAGTAAAATACTGGCCTATAAGCCCGCTTATGTGGAGGAGAGAGAGGCATTGACAAAGTCAAGGAGTGGGCTCTGCAAGAGCCCGTCTCTACACGTGCTCCTAGGTATAAAAAAACTAATTCTAAGAAAAATAGGCATAAAAAACAATTGTGTCTAAAAAAGAAAGGTAAAAAACATTTGAGAGGAAATAGATATAGAGAAAGTGAGAAAATGTTGTAACCTTTATAGCCAACCTTATAGTCAACACTATGGTAGTATTACATGAGGAAGGAGGGAGTGGTGCACATGCCAAGTTCACTGGGCTGCCGTGTTCCACACTCCTCCGTTGTAATAGTGGAGACAATAGCTTTCATCAAAAATAAATAATGAATACTCATTGCTCATCCTCTATATCAGAAAAGAATACTTTCCATTCGCTGACATGTGGGACATCGACCATCCTGGTCCACCTGTCATGCACAAAATTATCCTAGTCCACCCCGATCGTAGGGCAGGCCCAACCTTTCCCGTTGTAAGTTGGTCAGATGAAGGAACCATCATGACTTCGTTGAATTCCGCTTCTTCAAGAAAACTTACTATACCCGCAATACTGCTACCACACGCGAAGACTGGATGACACTGTACCACGTCATATCACTGGAACTCACTAGGACAAACTAGACCGCCTAGGATTTGTACTCCCTCCGTTTCAAAGTTAGTAGTACAAAGTTGAGTCATCTATTTTGGAACGGAGGGAGTACGTCTCTGTACTGCTATGATTTTGTGTTGTATGTCTCTGTACTTATGCTATGATTTTCCTACCCTATGAACCAAATGAGGCCTGAATGTATCCGTGTCGACTATTGTCTGATTGATCGCTAAGCCTACAATTTTAGGAGCTTGGGCTATTGGCCGATCGACGACGGATAAGTATAAGCATACCACGAGCTCATCAGCCCCAACATTTCTCTTCGGTGAGTGTTTTGCAAGTACTATAGCTGGCACAGTAGCTAGCCTACTAACACCAAGAATCATCAAACAAGCCCTGCTGATATGATAAATAGTTCGAACTTACATCTAAGCATGTGATATATTACATCAAAAGCTGGTGAGGATGCATCTATTTCCATAACTCGGAGAGGGTTCACATGATTCACTATCAAACAAAAGTAGCAAGTACCGCTCACATAAGACAGTGCACTAGCCCTAAGATGGTTTGTTAACATGCATCGTTCTGGTAATTAAACACAGGGCAATGCAAACTACCCTAAAGGATTAGCGCGACCAACTATTTCTTGTCATCGATCTCTCGGGAAATCACCACAGCACGGACAGCGGCATGGGAATCGATCTCTGGGGCGATGTCCACAGGACTGATCGCGACATCGTAATCGATCTCTAGGGCGATGTCCACAGGATGGACAGCGGCATCGGAATCGATCTCCAGGGCGATGTCAACAGGACGGAGCGCGACATTGAAAACGATCTCTGGGGCGTTGTCCACAGGACGGGCCACGACATCGGAATCATCAAGGATGTCCAGCGGCACCTGCACAACCCTAACATATTAGCAAGCACATTGCACATAATCAAAAAACACAACTATGGTAAGCCATTATTTTTTACCTTGTGCAGCTCACCGGGGGATCCCATCCCTCCAGGGGCCGTCTCCTCATCCTCGATGGGGGCCATCACCTTGCCAGGGGAATACTGCTTCTCAACGGCGACTATCTCCTCAAACTCGGCCTCGAGCCTCGCATAGGTGGCCATTAGAGTTTTTGGGGTAGGCACGGTGGGGCCCTTGTTGTTCTTCCAACTTTCTTTGAGGAGTTTGTCCACCAACATCGTCAACTCTTTGGCCAGTGCTTGTTTCTTGGAGTTCTTTGTCTCCATGGGTTGGCCCGCCAACATGGTCAACTCGTTGGTCGGTGCTCGCTTCCTGGAGATCGTTGTCTCCAGTGGGTCCGCTGGCAACTCTTTGGCTAGTGCTCCAGGATCCATCAATGAACTGATAAACAAAAAGCAATCGAAAGGAAACCACAATCGTAATGAAAACGGGAAAAGAATAGGCTGTGAGAATCAGTTGGTGCTTCACAAAAAGAAGATTCTTGGAATGAAAATATAGCAGCATCACTGATTCGCCCACCTTTCCTTCGTCGGTACAGAAGAAAAATGGCAGAAGTGAGTAGCCTAGAGTGAGGTTTTCTTCAAGAAAGGGGAGAAATGGCTTCGACGAGCGTTCCAGTGAAATGATGGTTGCTTCGTCCAGTCCAACTTCGAGGCCACTTTACCACTGCTAGTAAAGGTGGGTTTTGTGATATGACGGGTCATGACGACCACACCGGGATGACCGGTGAGTCTCGACTATAGCACCTTGCTGTGATTTGGTGGATGGCACGCGGGCCCGGATGCTTTGATGTCCCACATGTAGATAGAGCGCCTAGTCATATAGGAGTGCTCAATATTGTGAACCGCGACCAAGGCGGAGAGGAAAACGAGAGAAGTACATAATTAATGCATGAGTTTAATTAGGGTAGTTTTCTAAAGTACGAGATACATTCCTCCAATCAAAAAATGGCTTGGTTGATGAGATTTGAGATTTGAGCCAGTACTGCACGCGGTGTAGTCTAGTCACTTGTTGAAATCTCTAGAAAGGCAAATACTCCTTTCCGGTTTACAAGGCTATACTAGCAAGTACTCCCTCTGTTTCTTTTCAGTTTGCATATAAGATTTGGTCAAAGTCAAACTTTGTCAACTTTGACTAAGTTTATAGAAAAAATATCAAGATTCACAATATGAAAGCAAAATTGTTAGATGCATCATGAAATTAATTTTCATACCATATAGCCTTAGTATTGTAGATGTTGATATTTTTCCAACAAAGTTGGTCAAACTTTACAAAGTTTTGACTTTGACTAAATCTTATATGCAGACTAAAAAGAAACGGAGGGAGTACTGGTACTACAATAGTGGGCTCAAATAGCAATTTTGTCTCATGCAAGAGCCTGGCTATATGCGTGCTCCAAGGCGCCACACCACTAATACGTCTCCATCATATCTACTTTTCCAAACACGTTTGCCCTTGTTTTGGACTCTAACTTGCATGATTTGAATGGAACTAACCCGGACTGACGCTGTTTTCAGCAGAATTGCCATGGTGTTATTTTTGTGCAGAAATAAAAGTTCTCGGAATGACCTGAAAATCAACGGAGAATATTTTTGGAATATATAAAAATACTGGCGAAAGAATCAACGTCAGGGGGCCCACACCCTGTCCATGAGGGTGGGGGCGTGCCTACTCCCCTGGGCGCGCCCCCTGCCTCGTGGGCCCCCTGACGCTCCACTGACCTCAACTCCAACTCCATATATTCATGTCCGGGGAGAAAAAAATTAGAGAGAAGGATTCATCGCGTTTTACGATACGGAGCTGCCGCCAAGCCCTAATCTCTCTCGAGATGGATGATCTGGAGTCCATTCGGGGCTTCGGAGAGGGGAATCCGTCGCCATCATCATCATCAACCCTCCTCCATCACCAATTTCATGATGCTCATCGCCGTGCGTGAGTAATTCCATCATAGGCTTGTTGGACGGTGATGGGTTGGATGAGATTTATCATGTAATCGAGTTAGTTTTGTTAGGGTTTGATCCCTAGTACCCACTATGTTCTGAGATTGATGTTGCTACGACTTTTCTATGCTTAATGCTTGTCACTAGGGCCTGAGTGCCATGATTTCAGATCTGAACCTATTATGTTTTCATGAATATATGTGAGTTCTTGATCCTATCTTGCAAGTCTATAGTCACCTATTATGTGTTATGATCCGTTAACTCTGAAGTGAAAATAATCGGGATACTTACCGGTGATGACCGTAGTTTGAGGAGTTCATGTATTCACTATGTGTTAATGCTTTGGTCTGGTACTCTATTAAAAGGAGGACTTAATATACCTTAGTTTCCAATAGGACCCCACTGCCACGGGAGGGTAGGACAAAAGATGCCATGCAAGTTCTTTTCCATAAGCATGTATGACTATATGCGGAATACATGCCTACATTACATTGATGAACTAGAGCTAGTTCTGTGTCACCCTATGTTATAACTATTGCATGAGGAATCACATCCGACCAATTATCCATCACTGATCCATTGCCTACGAGCTTTTCATATATTGATCTTCGCTTATTTACTTTTCCGTTGCTACTGTTACAAACACTACAAAATCAAAACTATTACTTTTGTTACCGTTGCTGCTACTATCATACTACTTTGCTACTAAATACTTTGCTGCAGATATTAAGTTTCCAGGTGTGGTTGAATTGACAACTCGTCTGCTAATACTTGAGAATATTCTTTGGCTCCCCTTATGTCGAATCAATAAATTTGGGTTGAATACTCTACCCTCGAAAACTGTTGCGATCCCTATACTTGTGGGTTATCAAGACTATTTTCTGCCGCCGTTGCTGGGGAGCATAGCTCTATTCTTTGAGTCACTTGGGATTTATATCTACTGATCACTACAAAGAACTTGAAAGATAAAAGAACCAAGATTTTTCCCTCAACTACGAGGGGAGGTAAGGAACTTCCATCTAGCTCTGCACTTGATTCACCTTCTATTTTGAGTAAACTTGTGACACCTACTCCTGCTATTCATTCTGATATGTTGCATGTTATTGATGATGACACTTCTCCTTTGCATGATACTTATGATGTAACTACTTCTATGCTTGATAATACTGTGCCACTAGGTGAATTTCTGGATGAACAACTTGCTAGGGTTAGAGAGAATGAAATTATTGAAACTGATAATATTGATGAAAGTGATGATGAAGATTCTCCCCCTAGATATGAATTGCTTGTTCCTGAGGGTTATGTTATGGATGAAGAAACTGCTAGAGACTTCTTAGCTTGCAATGATAGATATGATCTTAAGAAATTATTAGTTAAGCTTAAGAAAAGTCTTTGAATGCTAGAATGAAATATGACCTTGCTTTTGCTACTTCACCTATCTTTATTTTCGATAAGGATTATGATTTCTCTGTCGACCCTGAGTTAATTACTTTGGTTGAATCTGATCATTTTTATGGCTATGAATCAGAAACTGTTGTGGCACATCTTACTAAATTAAATGATATAGCCACCCTATTCACTAATGATGAGAAAACTCACTATTACTTTATCCTTAAGTTGTTTGCGTTCTCGTTAAAGGGTGATGCTAAAACATGGTTTAATTCTCTTGATCCTGGTTGTGTGCATAGTCCCCAGGATATGATTTATGACTTCTCTGCTAAATATCCCCCCCCCTCATAAGAAACAAGCTGCCTTAAGGGAAATATATAATTTTGTGCAAATTGAAGAAGAGATTCTCCCACAAGCTTGGGAGAGGCTTCTCCAATTACTTAATGCTTTGCCTAATCATCCTCTCAAGAAAAATGAAATACTTGATATCTTTTATAATGGACTAACCGATGCTCCCAGCGACCACCTGGATAGTTGTGCTGGTTGTGTTTTCAGGGAAAGAACTGTTGATCAAGATGAATTGCTATTGAATAATATGTTGAGTAATGAAAATGATTGGACACTTCCTGAACCAACTCCTAAGCCAACTTTGAAAAAAGGGGTATTCTATTTCTTAGTCCTGAAGATATGCAAGAGGCAAAGAAATCTATGAAAGAAAAAGGTATTGAAGCTGAAGATGTTAAGAATTTACCACCTATTGAAGAAGAGAAAAATTCACTATAGGTCACTAAACTTGAGCCGGTTGACAGTTTAGTACCACTACTTCAAAATACCTAAACTACGGTCCACGTACTTGCGCAAGGGGTTCACTTTGGTCTATATGTATGATTTTGTGTACGTATTTGCTGACTTGGCTGAGTCAGAGGCCACCAGCTCGGTTTGACCGCCACCTGGTCGTGCCTAGGGTGAATACTAGTCCATTTGGGGTTTTTTTTTGCAAAATCGCCGTGACCATTAAACCTGCCCACCTAGTCGGACCGCACCAGCTCGCTATCTCCCTCTTCTCCCGCACCCACTCGCTGTCTCCTCTGCTCCCGCACCCTCTCTGCTCGTCGTCGCTGCCGAGGTTGTCCTCTGAGCTCATCATCGTCGATGACGACTCCATGAGCACGTTGTCGGATGCTGAGCTGCCGCCGTCCATGCCGTTCGGGAGGGGCCTGCGCGACGTCCCTCTTGCTCCTTCACGTCGACGTGATGATGCCTCGCCGCCCCTGTACGGTACGTCATCGTCGCCAGCAGCTCCGTTGCTCGATCTATCCAATTTAACTCCCGTAAAGAGTTCTTAGTCACATCAATTGCGCGTACGAGCTAGGGTTTGGGCGCTCGTTCAACTTTTTGACGGATTGGGTGTGGGTGGTAGGGTTTTAGTAGTTTCTTGATGAACTTAGTGGCATGCCAACAATTGGGCTACGTCCTATGTTAGGATGGGGGGTTTGTAGTTGATGGCCATGTTTGGAGAGATCTGTAGTGGTTAGGGTTCTTTCTCCCCCAATTTGTCATGGGTCCAGGGGCCTAGGGTTTAAGCAATAAAGGTTGCTTTTAGTGTCAGAGTGTTAATTGGACCAAAAATATTTTAATTTGCAATTACATTAGGTCAGATTTACCAAAAATGGTTGCTTTATGACCTGCAAGATCATACATTTGTTAATTGGAGGCCAGGAATCTGTGCTTTTCTCTTCTGAAAAAGTCTGACTTTTGTATTGTCTGAACCTCTCTGTAGTCTGAAATGTCTGAACTTTTCAACTTGATTGTTTTGCAGGACCCTTAAGCAACCACTTCTCTGTTGAGGTCATACATGGTGGCTATTTTCTGTGTGCTGGCAAGCATAGGGATTATCACAAAGATCACTCCATTTGGTATGATTACTGTGACATAGATAATTGAACACCCAATGTTGTTGTCAGTCTAGTGGAGGAAATTGGATATGAGTTTGAGGGCAGGATCAGGGCTTATTGGTGTGTTCCTGGATTGAAAGTGTATAAGAATGGATTAAGAGAGATCGAGATAGGGGACAACACTATGACAGAAAATATGAAGGATTGTGTTCTGAATGGCAACCACTTCCAACGGATATTCCTTGATCATGATGAGAGCATGAGATCATTTATATCTCCTATTCCTATTCACTCTGATGATGAGGATCCTCCAATTGTCAGGTTCAGTGGCATTAGGCCAAAGAAGGAGAAGGCACACCAGCAGCAAGTGGAGCGGGCAAAAAAGCAGCAAGAGGAGCAGGCTGAGCTCCCTCAAGTGGAACAGGAGCTACCTCAACATGATCAAGAGCATGAGAAAGATGAATCAGAGTCACAAAGTGGAGCAGAGTCAGAAGAAGATGATTTCATACCAAGTCCACCCCAGTCAGGAACTACTTACCTTTCATCTCAGCTTGGGTTTAGGGCTAGGAAATCCTATAGGTTTTTGAACATGGATGCAGCAGACACAGTTGGTTGTTTAGTAATGCAGGATTCAGATGAAGATTACATTCCACAAATTGTTGATTCATACATTGATCTACAAGATGATGATGATGACTTATTTGACAAAAATGTTGATTGTGAGAAAGGCAAAGGTAAAGCAGCCCAAGAAGAAGTTGATGATCCTACTGAAGATGTGGATATGTGTCTGCCATCTTCTGATGAAGATAAGGTGAAGGTGAATTTCAAAAGTTTTAGAGAGGAAGACCTTGGACCTTGGACAGGAAAAGACTGAATGCCATTTGTGAAGATGGGTGCCCTTGGACCTTGTCTGCATCATTTGATGGGAAAATCAACTGCTTCATGATCAAGAAATACAACCCAAAGCATACATGCATAAAGAAATGGTGTGTTAAGTCATTCACTGCTCCTTTTATGGCTGGAAAATATGTTGATTCCTTCAGAGTAGATGAAAACATGAATATGAATTTTTTTGCAAGGGTGGTTCAAAAAGATTGGAACATGACAGCAACAAGGAGCAAGCTCGGAAGGGCTAAGAGGCTAGTGAGGAAAGTGATTGAAGGAGATGAGTTGGAGCAGTACAGCAGCATGTGGGATTATGCACAAGAATTCAGAAGATCAAATCCAGGCAGTTCTTTCTATGTGGGTGTCAGTGATGGCATATTTGCAAATTGTTATTTCTCTCTGGATGCCTGCAAAAGGGGTTTCATGCAAGCCTTTAGGCTGTTATTTGTTTGGATGGATGCCACCTGAAGACAAAGTATGGAGGTGTTATGCTATGTGTTGTTGGCATGGATCCTAATGACTGCATTTACCCTATAGCTTTTGCAGTTGTTGAGGTAGAGAACACTGACACATGGAAATGGTTTCTGTCAAATCTGAAGAGTGACTTGGGAATTGTAAACACAGAGCCATGGACTATAATGTCAGACAAGCAAAAGGGCCTGATCAAGGGAGTGAGGCGGCACTTTCCTGATGCAGAGCACAGGCACTGTGTTAGGCATATATGGCAGAATTTTCAGCAAACACACAAAGGAGATGTTCTTAAGAACTAGTTATGGAAGTGTGCAAGGAGCACAACACCAGAACTATGGGCTGCAAGCATGGAGGAAATGAAGGTCATTAGCCTTGAAGCATACAAATGGCTTGAGCAACTACCACCCAACACTTGGGTTAGGGGCTTCCAAAGAGAATTGGTCAAGTGTGATATCCTTCTGAACAACAACTGTGAGGTTTTCAACAAATATATTCTTGAGGCTAGGGAGATGCATCTTAGATCAATGATTGACAAGATCAAAACACAGCTCATGGTCAGATTCTACAACAAAAGAAAGGAGGCACATGCCTGCCCTGGCTCAATATGACCAAAAATTAGGAAACGAAATGAGAAGAATATAGAGCTGTCAGCTACATGCATGGTTTCACGGGCTGGTGATGGCATCTTTCAGGTTGACAACAGGAACAGGACATACATTGTTGACATGAAGGAAGAAAGTTGTACATGCAAAGGGTGGGATCTTAGTGGAGTTCCATGTCACCATGCAATTGCATGTTGCAGACATGAGAGGATTGATCCTGAGAGTTTGGTGCAGAGATAGGAGTGAGTGGCAGAAGATGAATGGTTGTGAGATCAAGCCACCTGTCTATGAAAAAAAAAAAAGAAGAAGAAGAAGAAGAAGAAGAAGAAGAAGAAGAAGAAGAAGAAGAAGAAGAAGAAGAAGAAGAAGAAGAAGAAGAAGAAGAAGAAGAAGAAGGGGGAGGAGGAGGAGAAGGAGGAGAAGGAGAAGAAGAAGGAGGAGAAGAAGAAGGAGAAGTAGGATAAGGAGGAGAAGGAGGAGAAGGAGGAGAAGGAGAAGAAGAAGAAGAAGAAGAAGAAGAAGAAGAAGAAGAAGAAGAAGAAGAAGAAGAAGAAGAAGAAGAAGAAGAAGAAGAAGAAGAAGAAGAAGAAGAAGAGCACAAGAGAAGAAAGCTCTGGAATCTGTAGCAAGGCGGGAAGCTGCAGCAGTAAGAAAAGATGCATTGCAAGAAGAGAAGGAGGCCGGAGCCCTTGAAGCAATGGCATCTAAAGCAGAGGTAGCACTGAAGAGAAAAGAAGATCAAGAAGCAAAGAGAGCTATGGTGGTACTGAGGAGAAAATAAGATCAAGAAGCAAGGAAGAAACAGCAAGAAGAGGCCAAGAGATTAAGAGCTGAGCAGAGGAAGCAGGCAGGACCAAGTGGACATGTGCCTAAGAAGCTGAAGAGAGTGAACATGTTTGATGAATTTAGATGATTCAGTGCTTTTGCACTTGTAATTTTTTGGCAAATACTACAATGAGATTCTTTGAAACTGTTGGAGTTGGGATGATTCAGTGCTTTTGAACTTGTAATTTTTTGGCAAAAACTACAATGAGACTCTTTGAACTATTGTAGTTTAGATGATTCAGTGCAGTTGCACTTGTACTCATTCAATGACTTCATTCATTGAATTCAAAATGATAAGTGTTGGAGTTCAGTGGCTTTATTCACTTAATTCAATTTGAAAACTGCAATGAATTAGTGGCTTTATTCACTATTGGAGTTTAGATACTTAACTGCATAAAATAAAAAATATAAAATATAAACAAAAAAGGGTGCCCTGGGTGTCAAACCCAAGACATGTGGTGTGATAAACTGCGTGCAATGCCAGTGTGATAGGAACGGTGCTTTGCTCAAGTGTTACTTGACAACCTACTTATTATGCTTTCACTGACCTCCCTGTTAACTGAATTATAACAGTTAACTGAACTTTAACAATTTTCTGAATTTAGTTTGCAAAGAACTAAATTTTTATAGTTAACTGATTTTAGTTTGTGAAGATAACTGAATTTTTACAGTTAACTGAATTTAGTTTGCAAAGATAACTGAATTTTTACAGATAAATGAATTTTAACAGTTGTCTGAATTTAGTTATCTGGGAAAGATTCAGGCAAAAATTCAGTTAAGACATAGTTCAATTAAGATAAAGATTCAGACAAAAATTCAGTTCAGATTCTATACCTTAGCAGCTACTTCTTTTGGAATTATTGCCTTTTGGATTGTTGCCTTATATAGCAACAAGACTACATCAACAACATTTTGTAGCAACAAGGCACTTATATAGCATCACAGCCAGTTCAACACTTAAATAGCATCAACACCAGTTCAACAGCCAGAAATTACAAATAACTTATGTGCTTAATATACAAGCACACCTAACAAACTACTATTTTATAACGTATATGCTGAAAATATGTATATTTCAGCATACCTAACTACATCTTCTTCATCTTCTTCATGCCTGCTACTGCATCTTCTTCATCTTTAGTTCTTCATCTTCTGGAGGCGCTCCAAGCGGCGAACCTCCATGTCAGCTGCCACATTTCTCTTCTTCTTCCTCTCTGGCTGCGCTGCGACGTCCTGTGCTTGCAGGGCCAAGACCACCTCCACCTCCTGCTTGACGATGCCAAGAACATAGGGAAGCAGCTTGACGTCAATGGGGTGGTGCTTGTCACCCTCCCTGGCGACGGGTGCCACCATCTAGACCTCCGTCTCGGGGACGATGGGCGCCGCCACATTGACCTCCGGCTCGTCGCCAGAGAGCACAATCACCTCCGGCTCCTCCCAGCCAGTCGACCAGGACGAGTTGGCGGCGTAGCCAGAGTCATCGTCAGAGCCTCCGAGTCGGACGAGATGTACTCGGAGACGTCGTCGCGCCCGAGGTAGTCGGGCTGGTAGTGGTCCCAGTAGGCCATGTTGACGGGCGCGGGGACGGCCAGGTCGACGTTGTCAATGCGCTCCATTCACGAGCCAACGCGCAACAGATCCGGCTGCCGCGGCGTAGTGGCGGACCGGTACATCCACCACCGGGCTCGCTGCCCTAGGTCGTCGGAGCGCGTCTCCTGCATCGCAAAGCGGAGGGCGAGTGCATAATGGATACCATTGTGGTCGGGGCAGGCGCGGTCCAGCTCGTTGTCGGTCATGACCTTCAAGAGGACACGCGCGTGGTGACGCAGCATCGCATAGCTGGGGAACCACTTCCCGATCTCCGTCAGGTCCGCGCACATGGCCTTGTCGTCGCCTGCGAGGTCATCGATGACCCTCTTCCAGGCGGGGTTGTTCTCCATGTCCGCGGCGGTGGTGTGGTGGTCGGCGGCGAGGGTTTTCTTGATAGCTGAGTGGGGGTTTGGTGCGGGGTAACCGAGGCGACGCGGTGGACTGAAGGTGTGTGGAGAGTGGAGCGGTGGACTAAAGGTGAGTGGAGAGTGGAGCAGTGGGTGGGTGGGCTTAAAGAGCAGAGAAGGAAACCGAAGAGGCGTGAGCCATTGGGCCACTAGCAACTACTAAATAGTTAGGTTAGTATCTGCCCTTGATCAAAGCACTACTACTTACCCCACTGGCATTGCCACCAACGTTCAATACCACAGGTCCTGGGTTCAAGACCCAGGAAAAACTCTTTTTGTGTAATTTTTTTCTTTAATCAAAATTTGGTACAGGCATACAAATTCAGTCATAAAAATGGAAAATCTTTCCAAAAGAAGCAACACAAACAGTTAACTTCAATTTCTTATCTGAACCCACTTCAATTTCTTATGTGAACCCAATTTAGTTATCTGAACCCATTTTAGTTAACATTTGACAGAAAGTACAAATGACACAAATCCAGGAGGAGGTTCATGTTCATTTGACAGAAGGTACACATTCTAGGAAAGATACAAAGTCATTTTATTACAATGACACAAGTTCAATCAAATTCATTCAGCATGCCCTTCAGCTTCCTTATCTTCTCCTTGGTGGCCTCTTTGTGTTTGAATAGGTCACCAATCATGTACTCAAGCTTTCTTTTCTCATGCTTCAAGTCATCCCTCTCTTGAATCACTTGGTCCCTCTCCTGCACTGCTTGGTCCCTCTCTTTCTCTGCTTTAACCCTGAATACCTGATGAATGTTGGTTATTGACTTGTCTGTCATCTTCTTCTTCTCAAGTTCTTCCTTCAGATCAGTCAGAGCAAGTTGTGTGCTGCCTAATTGGCTCATTGCCTGCTCCTTCTCAGCCACCATCTTAGCAAAATCAAGCTTGAAATGCCTCAACTCATTCTCCATCTTCTGCTTCTCTTCAAGAACCTTCAAGTTTTCTTCAGCACTCACAACATTCTGTCTGAGCCTCTGTTTTTTCTCCTCTTCATACATGGTCCATATACTAGCTAGGCTCATCTTCAGAGCATCAGGCCACTCAGGGTCAACCCACTCAACATATCTGCATTTAGGTACCTCCTAACAATTTAGACCAAACCAAAAATTCAGTTAACTGCTAGTATTCAGTTATGTGCATGATGATGAAACTTAAAACATAAAAATTCAGTTAACTGCCAGTATTCAGTTATGTGCATGATGATGAAACTTAAAACATACTACAAATGACTTCCTGTTTAACAGTGTCAAATGCAAAAAAATACTAACCTTCTGTGCACAAGCTAGAAACCTTCTACCACTATCATCAGATTCAAATGCCACATGCTTCTCACACAAAGATCCATGCCCACATCTAAAGCTAGGCAGATCTGTAGCCAAGCCACTCCATTCCTCACAGGAAATTGTGGCAGGTAGCTAAACAAAAGAGAGACATTTGGAATCAATTGAGAGAGAAACCCTAGCTGAGAAACCCTAGACTGGGTGTTCAATTGATAGATCACACTAACCTTGCTTGTCATAGAGTCATCTTCAGAAGAACTGGGAAGATCATCCCAGGACACCATGGTTGCTGCTAGCTGAAGATGAGAAGGGGATCTGTTGGTGCTATTGGACAGAGGAGAGAAGGGATCTGGTGGTGCACGAAATTGAAGATGAAAGATGAGGAAGAAGGGGATCTGGTGGTGGTGGTGGACTGGTGGTGGACCAAAGCTACATGTAGAGTGCAAGTTGCTGGGTGGGTGTTTGCAGCAGGTGCAAGTACATGCTTGCTTTTGTTCAGTTGTGTTGAGAAAGGGGGCCTGGGCTGACAGTAATTTGAAAGCAATGAGGTTAAGTACAATTCTGATAGAATTTGAATTGGGTAAACTACTATCAGAATTAGTTTAACTACACTTCTGACATCAAATACATCTATCAGTAATTTCAAAGCAATAAGGTCAAGCATTTCAAAGCAATTAGGTCAAGCAGACTTCACATTACTGACATATTATCCATTACAACAAGCATTACAACCAAGACTTCGTACTGAGCAAACAAAAGATCTCTACACTGGCATTTTAGTATGCTCAGTTTAGAACAAGAGATCTCTTAGAACACCTGCACCTACTCAATTAACAGCACTTCACTTCTTCATAATTAAGGTGAAACACATCACACAACGCACTATAACAAAAGCCATCAGCAGCTTTAGCAGCAACAAAATCTCTCTACCTAATCCTAAAAGCATAACAATTTGCTGCTTGGTAGCATACTTATTCTCAATGGAGCTGGCATAATTAGCTCTTCCAGCCATGCCTATCCCAGCCATGCCCATTCCAGCTGTGCCTCTGCCTGCCATTGATTCAGCCCTTTGCCTCTCAAGCTCTTCCCTCCTATCCTCAGCTGCACCAATTGCATCTACAGCAGTATCACCAACCAGACTCCTTGTTTCAACCAGATGCTGCACATATTCAAGCTCCCAGCGCCAGAAATCACAAGTGACCTGAGAATAGAAAATTACAGAGTGAATGAATCAATGGGAACCTAGTTAACCAACTACTGTATTAATCAGTGCAATGACTAGTTAACCAATTGATTTTCCTAAAGACCAATTTA
Organism: Triticum urartu; assembly: GCF_003073215.2. Classification (NCBI taxonomy): domain Eukaryota; kingdom Viridiplantae; phylum Streptophyta; class Magnoliopsida; order Poales; family Poaceae; genus Triticum; species Triticum urartu. The sequence goes on from NC_053027.1 coordinate 425,583,637, forward strand.
ATCAGTTCTCTGCTTCAATACTACAGTGAGTTGACATGGCATGAATCAATCTACTGAACTGGCACTTACATGGTGGTTCACGCACTTGTAGAAGATCCATCCATCATGCTCATTGGTGCTAGACCGGTAGAACCTCACCTGCTCGCCGCAATCCGGGCACCCGATCAATGGTACAGCAATGGATCAGCCATGAAGTGCAGAGCTGATGGAGCTGGAAGACGATGTGAAGGAGGAGGCGGAAGAGGGCGTCGGCAATGGTTGCGACGGCGGAGGGCGATGACATCGATAATGGTTGTGGCAGCGGCGGAGGCTAGGGTTCGGAGGAGAGGAAGAGGAGAGCGAGGGGATAAGGAGTAGGCCGACCAGGTGCGACCAGGTGCGCGGTCGGTCCGACCAGGTGCGCGGTCGGTTGACCAGGTCTTGGCGATTTTGCAAAAAAAAACCTCGCATGCAGTAGTATTAACCCACGTGAGATCATGTGGCGGTCAAAGCCTAGCTGGCGACCGCTGACTTGGCCAAGTCAGCGAATACGTACACGAAAACGTAGATACGGACCAAAGTGAACCCTCTGCGCAAGTACATGGACTATAGTTCGGGTATTTTGAAATAGTGGTACTAAAGTGTCAGCCAGCTCAAGTTTTGGTACCTACAGTGAATTTTTCTCATTGAAGAAATACATGGTCTTGATAACCCGACACAGGTAGTGAAGGTAAATTCTCTCTATAGATTTGATGAAGGTGATATCCCTCGTTATAAGTCTGCTAGCCAATGCTTAGATGAGTTTGATAATTTTATTGTTAAACAAGAAAACTTCAATGCTTATGTTGGTAGACAATTGAAACACAATGCGGATATGCTTGAACACTTGAGTGACTATATGTCTAGAGTTAAAGGTGAACTTAAACTTATTAGTAAACATGCTTCTATGGTTACCACTCAAGTAGAATAAGTACTTAAGGCTCAGAATGATTTTCTCAATGAATAAAATAATAAGAAAAATGATAATGTTGTTAGAGTTATGACTAGAGGGGATAAAATGACTCAGGAACCTTTGTATCCTGAGGGCCACCCTAAGAGAATTGAGCAAGATTCTCAGATATTTAATGTTCATGCACCTAGTTCTGCTAAGAAGAAGAAAAAGAAAAATGATAGGACTTTGCATGCTTCTAGTGAACCTGCTGTTGACACACCTGAGAATCCCAATGATATTTCTATTTCTGATGCTGAAACACAATCTGGTAATGAACATGAACCTAGTGATAATATTAATGATGAGGTTCATGTTAATGCTCAACCTAGCAATGACAATGATGTAGAGATTGAACCTGTTGTTGATCTTGATAACCCACAATCAACGAATCAACGTTATGATAAGAGAGACTTTGTTGCTAGGAAGCACGGTAAAGAAAGAGAACCATGGGTTCAGAAACCCATGCCTTTTCCTCCTAAACCATCCAAGAAAAAGGATGATGAGGGTTTTGAGCGCTTTTGCTGAAATGGTTAGACCTATCTTTTTGCGTATGCGTTTGAATGATATGTTTAAAATGAACCCTTATGCTAAGTATATGAAAGATATTGTTACTAATAAAAGAAAGATACCGGAAGCTGAAATTTCCACCATGCTTGCTAATTACACTTTTAAAGGTGGAATACCAAAGAAACTAGGAGAACCAGGAGTACCAACTATACCATGCTCCATTAAGAGAAACTATGTTAAAACTGCTTTATGTGATCTTGGAGCCAGTGTTAGTATTATGCCTCTCTCTTTATATCGTAGACTTGATTTGAATAAGTTGACACCTGCTGAAATATCTTTGCAAATGGCTGATAAATCAACTGCTATACCTGTCGGTATTTTGTGATGATGTGCCTGTTGTGGTTGCAAACGTTACTATTTTAACGGACTTTGTTATTCTTAATATTCTCGAGGACGATAGTATGTCCATTATTCTTGGAAGACCCTTTTTGAATATGGTGGTACGAACGTTACTATTTTAACAGACTTTTGTGAGGATGAGCTGGTATGGACTCGACCTCTCTTGTTTTTGTAAATATGATTAGCTCATCATTCCTGATTCAGCTTATTATGAATGAAACATGTTTGCAATTACAATTAGAGATTATAGTTGCTCATGCCATGCTTAATTTGCTAGGAGTTTATAATGGTTTACCTTGCGTGCCAACATGCTATTAAAATGGTTGTGATGTGGTATGATAGGGTGGTATCCTCCTTTGAACAATTCGAGTGGCTTGACTTGGCACATGTTCACGCATGTAGTTGAAAGAAAATCAACATAGCCTCTACGATATTTATGTTCATGAACCTATTGTGTTTTCATGAATATATGTGAGTTCTTGATCCTATCTTGCAAGTCTATAGTCACCTATTATGTGTTATGATCCGTTAACCCCGAAGTGACAATAATCGGGATACTTACCGGTGATGACCATAGTTTGAGGAGTTCATGTATTCACTAAGTGTTAATGCTTTGGTCTGGTACTCTATTAAAAGGAGGCATTAATATCCCTTAGTTTCCAATAGGACCCCGCTGCCACGGGAGGGTAGGAAAAAAGATGTCATGCAAGTTCTTTTCCATAAGCACGTATGACTATATTCGGAATACATGCCTACATTACATTGATGAACTGGGGCTAGTTCTGTGTCACCCTATGTTATAACTATTGCATGAGGAATCACATTCGACATAATTATCCATCACTGATCCATTACCTACGAGCTTTTCATATATTGATCTTCGCTTATTTACTTTTCCATTGCTACTGTTACAATCAATACAAAATCAAAACTATTACTTTTGTTACCATTACCGCTACTATCATACTACTTTGCTACTAAATACTTTGCTACAGATATTAAGTTTCCAGGTGTGGTTGAATTGACAACTCAGCTGCTAATACTCGAGAATATTCTTTGGCTCCCTAGCATTCGCAACTGCCACGTTCGGGTTGCGCTTGGCTCTTCGCCTCTTCGAGAAGACGAACAATGATGTTACTACTACTTCAGCAGTATCGAATCCACTGTTGCATGTCCATCCACCGCGTGCGGGAGGGATAGACACCACGCGCATGGGCGAGGGAGAAGGCGTGTAGTAGTAAAATCAAGCTTCTCCTCGTTGTACGAGTTGACGCGACACATCATAGCACTTGCCCCACATGGTTGCCTCTAAACTTGGCTGAAAGACCCACAACGTACAAACTAGAATCACCAGGATGACAGGTAGGGCCAGAAGATTATTTTAATAAAAAAAGCATGGAGCCGACCCCAACGATTTTAAGCTTACAGGCACGGTACACGCTATCCTAGACTACTTACACATGAAACTGCCACACAAGCGTCTGGGCTGCGCTTGGCTCTTCGCCTCTTCGGAAAGTTGAACAATGATGGAGTACTACTGCAGTGGAGGAGTACTATAGTATGCTTCTGGCCATATGACACCGATTGAATTGTTGCATGTCCACCGCGTGCGGGAGGGAGAGCGTGTAGCGAACGAAAGCTTCTCCTAGTCCTACCAGCCACCACGCTCATGGGCGAGGGAGGGACACAGCTTCATTGACTTACTGCTCCTGCCTTTGCGTCTATGACAGGTGGGTGGCCCACCTGTCATGCAGCCAAAGGCAGGTGCGGTTAAGGCGAGAGGGCGTTGTGGTAATCAAACTTCTCGGTCTTGTACGAGGTGACGTGACACATCAAAGCACTGCACTCGATATATTTCAATAATTTGCGTTTACCGATGCATTAGTTACTCCCTCCATTCCTAAATATAAGTCTGTTTAGACATTTCAAATGGACTACAACATACGGATGTATGTAGACATATTTTAGAGTGTAGATTCACTCATTTTACTTCGTATGTAGTCACTTGTTGCAATCTCTAAAAAGACTTATATTTGAAAATGGAGGGAGTACAATGCATGCATGCATGCCGTGACTTTCCTTTTGATACTTGCATGTGTTGATTTGATGCACCTTGCCAAATTTTGACTATAAATTTAACTAACCAAATGTTCATGCATGTCACAAAAAATTACGGGGCTGTTTGGATTGTGACTATGTTTGTCTTATGTTGCCACATTATTTTTGCCACACTTGCCTAACTTGAGTTGCTCAAATTGTTAGACCCACTTTGGCTTGCCTAAGGGAATCTTGCCACACTTTTTGTGTCTATGACACGTGGGGTTCACTGCTAATAAAAAAATCTTGTCTTACGTGTGGCTAGAACCAAACACCCACCTAACTTGGTCAAATTTGCCTAAGGTGAGGTGTGGCAAAGTGTGGTAATATGTGGCTGGAAACTAAACAGCCCCTACATCATTGAAAACTATGTTCAAATACGAATCAAACGATATAATTTTTGTTAACATGTACTGACATTTTGTCAGTTAAATCTTTGGTCAAAATTTAGCACTAATTACAAAAGGGACCAATAAATATTGTACTCTCACATTTTGTTTTGAGGATACTCCCACATACTCCATCCGTGCCCAAATATAAGTCTTTTTAGAGATTCTAACAAGTGACTACATACGGAGCAAAATGAACGAATCCATACTTTAAAATATGTCTATATACATCTGTACGTTGTAGTCCATTTGAAATGTCTAAAAAGACTTATATTTAGGAATGGAGGGAGTAGAAAATATAAATAATAATGCATGTTGGGGCAGCCCACATTTTTGATAATTTTAGCTGTGGGCTTGTTCACAATTTTTACGAGGGGGTGGTTGTTCATTTAATGGTGGGTCTTGTACCAGACTTGGACGATACAAAGTGTGACCTGGCACACTGTAACACCACTTGGAATAAGTGGGTAGCTATCTCAAAAAACAATCAACAACTAAAAAACGGCGACCTGGCACGTACACAATTTTAAACGATTGTTTTGATGGAGTGAAAAAGGAAAACTACCCCACTGCGTATATATAGGCTGGAGCCTCCGCGCTTGCTTGCTAGGGTTGCTCTATTCACACACTCTCATCCTCTCCAGATCTAAACAAGATAGCGGTGGTAACACTGTCTTTCTCCCTTCAAAAAACACTGTCTTTCTATCCTCACCGCTGGTTACAGATCCGGACGTATCCCCCTCCACCGATGAAGGGGAGGAGGGGCATCGTTTAGGCCGTCGCCAACAGCGAGGGAGGAGATCCACTGCCGGCCGCACCGTTATCTCTAGCCGAGCGCCGGCGCGGGAGGTCCTCCGATCCCTTCGTCATTGCCCTAGTGTGGGCGTATCCAGCCTCCCGCCACCCACCTATCCACATCCCGACGACCTTCAGGTATATCTTCCTTCAAAACCACCGTAGCTCTACTTCCCCAACTCGCTACGTTGCCGCATGTGCATCATTTTCTGCCTCTCAGCCCCTCTCGATCGGATGGTCCAATGTCACCTATTTTTTTCTTCTATTGTTAGAGGTAAAGCTACTTCATGGAGTCGAATCTTATACTTAGTTCAAACAAGAAATAAAGTGGGGGTGGGGGAATTTAGTATGTGCATCGGACTTGGTACAAACAGGAAGGATAGGGGGTGAAAGTAGTACAAACTGGTCATCCAACCGGTCTCTTGGTCAAAAAGGGAAATATAGGGGAAACGCTGTACACAGTGGTATGACCAGGATTAGATTTTCTATCCACAAATAAGATGGCTGCATGCATCATTATGATGCATAGGCCGGGGGCACGCCTCCATTTCCAAAAAAACATATGAGTAGGTGGCTAGAGTGAACTAAAATGGGACCAACCCAGATATGTTACTTGGATGTTTGTTTCTTGGGGCAACAAACTCTGAATCACCACTTTATGCCCCGGTTTAGGTACATGGTGCTGGACTACTGGTGCACCCACTATCCCATGCCCTTATACCAAATATTTAGTTGTTCTTAATCTAATGCCCCTAGTAAAATGAAGCTATGCCACTGTTATAAGCCATGATAAGTTTAGCCAAATGTTTTTGCCTGTAATTGTTTGAGACTCTGACTGTTTCCTCTGTAGCTATTTGTGCAAACATGGATATCCATTTCACCTGGTTGCTGCTGTGACCTTTTGGTGCACTGCACAAAACACTTCTTAAAAGAAGTGACTTTTGTGCTGTTTAACTGGAATGTCAGAATGGAACAGTTGGTTCATTTCGGTGGAACTGCACAAAGGGAGATCTGTGTTCCAATCCTCATCATCCATATTGGCACCATAACCTTCCTTTAGGTAAGAATGATATTTAATGCATGTGTTCATCTCTATTTTGTGACTGCCATGAGAAAATAATGCTATTGTTTACTAATTCTGAAATAGAAGGCCAATCATGTACTCCCTCACTAACAAAACCAATTCTGAAATAGAAGGCCAATCATGTACTTGGTTTCACCAACTGGTGAGGAGAAAGAGAAACAGAATATGAAGAGGAAGAAGAAGAAGAAGAAGAAGAATAAACAGTGCCAAGGTGATATTGCTGAAGCCGAGGCCTCAGTCGAGGCCATTCAAGGGCTCCGGCAACGTCTACCTTACATGTGAGATGATCCTCCAAGGAGCCCTTCCACTTCTGCGTATTGTCCATGATGAATTTGATGCTACTGTTAGAGTAATATGCTAATGTCTTTCTATCCTTTCTCACTAAGCTAATGAAGGTTTCACCTTGTTCCTACTTGTGCAAACAATCATACATTTTAGTGGAACTACACAAGACAATACAATGAACTGTATCCCAGCTAGTGCTTTAACTCTGCTGGAAGTTCTTCATAATCTTTCGATATAATCTCAGCACTAGTAAACAAGAGTGATTTCAACCATACATTTGAAGTGCACAAAAATATATACTATTGAGTGATTCCAGTGAGTGCTTTATCATCTCTTCTGGGACTACATGAATAATCTTTTTTGCTCAGGTTGGTACTGGCCTAAGGCCTTCATTGATAACCCACAAGTATACGGGATCGCAACCGTTTTCAAGGGTAGAGTATTCAACCCAAATTTATCGATTCGACACAAGGGGAGCCAAAGAATATTCTCAAGTATTAGCAGATGAGTTGTCAATTCAACCACACCTAGAAACTTAATATCTGCAGCAAGGTATTTAGTAGCAAAGTAATATGATAATAATGGTAACGGTAGCAAAAGTAATATTTTTGGGTTTTATAGTGATTGTAACAGTAGCAACGGAAAAGTAAATAAGCAAAGAACAATATATGAAAAGCTCGACCATGGACATCAGTTAGCAACAGTAGCGAAGGAATCACTCGGGTTCAGTTAACAGCAAGGGATCGATCGATCGCTCGGGTTCAGTGTAATGCGTAGCCTGCAGTGCAATCGCTCGGGTTCAGTTAGAGCCCAACGCCTCGCACCCATGCACGTACGTGTACGAGAGAAACGTGCATCCCTCGACCCCCGACCACCCACCGTAACCGGGAACTCCCCGATATTTTCCGCGCCCTCGCTTCTACAAAGGTTTTTTCCGTCATGGACGGTCCAAAGAATGTCATGCTGCTGCGTCTTCGGCCCGCCCAGGACGAAAAGCCCATTTTCTGTCATGATTTTTTGTCATAGAAGTAGGACCCCACCACATCTATGATGATACCGGGTTTTGTCACAATTATCGTCATCGAAGTGTCATAAGTATGACAGAAGAAAATTGTTCGGCCGAAAATGTCACGGATATGTCTTTTTTTGTAGTGTGTTGTCATCTGAGATTTGTTATTATTGCTCGCTAGTTGATTATGCCATTGATATGAGTAAACACGAGACCTAAGTGTTATTGTGAATGTGGTTAGTTCATAATCTTTGCTGAAAACTTGAATGCTGGCTTTACATATTTACAACAATAAGATCAAACAGAGTTTGTAAAAGTTTTTCTTTATCACTTTAAGTTTGTCAACTGAATTGCTTGAGGACAAGCAAAGGTTTAAGCTTGGGGGAGTTGATACGTCTCCATCGTATCTACTTTTCCAAACACTTTTGACCTTGTTTTGGACTCTAACTTGCATGATTTGAATGGAACTAACCCGGACTAACGTTATTTTCAGCAGAATTGCCATGGTGTTATTTTTGTGCAGAAATAAAAGTTCTCGGAATGACCTAAAACTTCACGAAGAATAATTTTGGAATTTATAAAAAATACTGGCGAAAGAATCAACACCAGGGGGCCCACACCCTGTCCACGAGGGCGGGGGGCCCGCCCACCCCCCTAGGGCGCGCCCCCTGTCTCGTGGGCCCCCTGAGGCTCCACCGACCTCAACTCCAACTCTATATATTCACGTTCAGGGAGAAAAAAATCAGAGAGAAGGATTCATTGCATTTTACGGTACGGGGCCGCCGCCAAGCCCTAATCTCTCTCGGGAGGGCTGATCTGGAGTCCGTTCAGGGCTCCAGAGAGGGGAATTCGTCACCATCGTCATCATTAACCTTCCTCCATCACCAATTTCATGATGCTCACCGTCGTGCGTGAGTAATTCCATCGTAGGCTTGCTGGACGGTGATGGGTTGGATGAGATTTATCATGTAATCGAGTTAGTTTTGTCAGGGTTTGATCCCTAGTATCCACTATGTTCTGAGATTGATGTTGCTATGATTTGCTATGCTTAATGCTTGTCACTAGGGCCCGAGTGCCATGATTTCAGATCTGAACCTATTATGTTTTCATGAATATATGTGAGTTCTTGATCCTATCTTGCAAGTCTATAGTCACCTATTATGTGTTATGATCCGGTAACCCCGAAGTGACAATAATTGGGACCACTCCCGGTGATGACCGTAGTTTGAGGAGTTCATGTATTCACTAAGTGTTAATGCTTTGGCCCGGCACTCTATTAAAAGGAGGCCTTAATATCCCTTAGTTTTCAATAGGACCCCGCTGCCACGGGAGGGTAGGACAAAAGATGTCATGCAAGTTCTTTTCCATAAGCACGTATGACTATATTCGGAATACATGCCTACATTACATTGATGAACTGAAGCTAGTTCCGTGTCACCCTATGTTATAACTATTGCATGAGGAATCTCATCCGACATAATTATCCATCACCGATCTATTGCCTAAGAGCTTTTCACATATTGATCTTTGCTTAGTTACTTTTCCGTTGCCACTGTTACAATCACTACAAAACCAATACTGTTACTTTTGCCACCGTTACCGTTACTTCCATATTACTTTGCTACTAAATACTTTGCTGTAGATATTAAGTCTTTCAGGTGCGGTTGAATTGACAACTCAACTATTAATACTTGAGAATATTCTTTGGCTCCCCTATGTCGAATCAATAAATTTGGGTTGAATACTCTACCCTCAAAAACTGTTGCGATCCCCTATACTTGTGGGTTATCACAGGGGTGCACCACATAACCCAACACGCTCGATCCCTCTGGCCGGACGCACTTTCCTGGGTCATGCCCGGCCTCAGAAGATCAACATGTTGCAGCCCTACCTAGGCTCATCAGAGAGGTCAGCACACCGGTCTAAATCCTAAGGCGCAGGGGTCTGGGCCCATCGCCCATTGCACACCTGCACGTTGCGAGGGCGGCCGAAAGCAGACCTAGCCTCTCTAATACAAGAGCAGGCGTTCCAGTCCAATTCAGCAAGCAGTAGAGAGAAGGAATAGGCGATATCGGGTTGAGTCAAGGGGGGCTTGCCTGGTTGCTCTGGCAAGGAGGGGTCGTTAACAACGTAGTCGATCGGGGCACCAGCAGCGGCGTCAGTCTCGTAGTCTACCAGAGAGAAGAGGGGGAATAAACAATGAATACAATGCAAACAGATGCATATCGATGCATGACATGACAAGTAACGGCGCCAGGTGTGCCCTAACGCAGTAGGAGGTGATACCGGCGAAGGGGGCAACATCCGGGAAAGTATCCCCGGTGTTTCACGTTTTCGGACAGATGAATCGAAGGGGGAAATTTGCGTGTTCGCTATGCTAGGGATGTGTGGTGGACGAACGGGCTATGTATCCGAATTCGTCTCATCGCTCTGAGCAACTTTCATGTACAAAGTATTTTCATCCGAGTTACGGTTTATTTTCTATGATTTATCAAAGTTTTATGCATTTTTTGAAATTTAATTAATTACTTAATTCGGACATTATCGAGAACAGTGAAAGGTGATGTCAGCATGACATCACCATGACGTCAGCAGGTCAAACCCAGCTGACCAGAGTCAAACCTGACCTGTGGGTCTAGTGGGACCCACCTGTCATTGAGACAGAGGTGAAAAAGGATTTGTTTTAAACTAATTAGGATTGATTAAGTGTGGGCTCCATTAGTGAGTGACAGATTAGTGCTTTAATTAACTAATTAATTAATTAGCAGATTATACTTATTTCAAATGAAAAGCTTAAAGGGGTGGGGCCCGTGTGTCATTGACTAGGGCCAACTAATCAGGTTTAGTTAGTCAACTAATTGATTAGGTTTATTAACTACAAATAATTAGATTAATTTAATTAATTCATTCATTATTATTATTATTTCCTTTTCCCCTTTTTAAACATTCCAGGGGGTGGGCCCCGCGTGTCAGTGGCTCTAGAGGAGCCTAGCAGGCACATGGGCGACGGGTTACGGGCGCGGTTGTGAGCATCCGACTGGGCGCAGCAGGGCAAGCGGGCGAAGGGGCAGGCACGCAGCCTGGCTCTGGAGGCTGGAGCAGGGCGGCGTGGTTAGCGGAGAGGGCCGCCGCGGCGGACGCAGTGGGAGCGGGGTGAGGCCGCAGACGACGGCGGCGGCCCTGGTGGATGCGGCCAGGCGCCGCGGGGTGGAGACGGCGGCGGGCGCAGGCAACTGAGCGACGCGGGCGCGAGCAGCGCGCGGTCGGGCAGTGCGGGCACGTGGGCATGCGGGGTCACGCGAGGGAGATGGAAGGAAGCGGGGCTCACGTCGAGTCGTAGGGCACGAGGCAGTGGGGCGTGGGGAGGACGATGCGGACGATGACGATGGGGTGGCGGTCCGGCGAGGTGGCGGCGCGGGCTCCGGGCAGCGAGGTCCAGCGGCGTCAGGGGCGATGGACGACGCGATCGACGCGGCGAAGGGTGCCGTCAAGGGAGAGGGGACGGGGGGCGAGGACGAGGGCAGGGGCCGGCGAGGCGGCTCCACGCGATGGCCACGGGGTCATCCCCGATCCGATCTGGATCGGGGGAAGAGGGAGAGACGAGAGAGTGGGTGCGGGTCGTGGGTTAGGGTTTCCCCTAGTGGGGATATGGAGGGGGGTTGGGCCGGCCGCTTGGTGGGCTGGCCGGCTGGGCCAGGTGGGCCGGCCTGGCCTGTGAGCTGGGCCGCCTGGTCTAGTGGGGGTGGGGTTTGCTTTTATTTTTTATTTTTGTTAGTTTTGTTTTTCTGTTTTTATTCTTTTTTATTTATTTTTACTTTACTATTTCCTTCAAACTTTAACTTAGCTCAATTTGTAAAATGTCGAAACGGCACCTAAATTTAGTATGTCAAATATACCACTGCCACATTAATTTGCTACCCAAGCTAAAATAGTTTTGTAATTATTTAATATTTAAAAGTATTTAAATAATAATGTCTGCTACTATTTTATTCAGCTTATAGTATTTAAACATTTTATAAAGGTGTGGTTTCTCCACCATAATTTTCTATGCAATATTTGGTTCACTCCGAACATTTTAGTTTTAATATTTAAAAAGTTTTATTGTTTGCTTGATTTTGAATTTGAATTTGAATTGCTTTCGAACTGACGCGAGATTAGCAACAGTAATCGAATGACGTGCCATCATTAGCAGAGGGTTATTGTAGCTTAATTACCTGGGCGTCACAGGACCCTAAGGGTTCGAGAACTATGTAGACATGACCGAGACACATATGTGGTCAATAATCAACAGCGAAACCTGCATGCTCATATTGGTTCCTACATATTCTATGCTGGAATTTTGTCTATTTTGGGCCTAGCCCAATAGCAATTTCAGAAATTCCTAATAAATCCTAGAGGCCCACGCAGCCCATTCGTGCAAGGCAAGAGGTTGAACTAAAGTTTAATCCCACATTGCTAGTTTAGAGGGAGTTGGACCTCCTTATAAGGCAGGTTCTTTCCCCACTTGTATGAGCATGAGAACAAGAGGGACATCCACGTGCGCTCCTCTGCCGCCGCCCGCCTCGCCACGCCACGCCTTGTCAGGACGTGACGCGGGTTGCGGGAATGAGCCGATGTCTAAATTTTTGCCACGCACTACGGGTATACGAAAGGCCACTCAGGAGATGGAAAGTTTTTGCTGTAGTGGACATTGAATAGGAACGATGCACCCTTCGGCTGCTGCCTGTTCGTTTCGTCTCCCTTGTTCCCTTCAGCTCCCGGCGCAGCCTCTCGCCTCCTTCTCTCGCGCCTATAAAAGGGAGGTCGCTCCTCTCAGAGAGACGCACCAGAACTTCTTCCTCCCGCCACCGGTTCCAATCTCTGAGCTGTTGTTGTCTTCCTCATTCCGGCTTGCGGCGTGCACCGCAAGTCGGGACAGTAGGCCTCCGAAACCGCACCTCTTTGAGTCCTGCATGGGAGAAGGGTGATAAGGTTTTTGGGGAGCGCTCAACGCGACTACTGACTTTTTTGTCACGGACGCCCCGGACTCCGACGACTAATTCCCCGACGATGACTTCTTCCCCGACGTCGACAACCTCCTTGACGACATGGCCGGCGAGGACACTGACCCCAAGTCCAGTGCTACTATTGTTGTTGTCTCGTATGTGTTCTTCTCCTTCCTGTTTGAGGTCCTACCACAGTTCCTTGTTCTGTTGTTTTCCCTAGATATGTTAGGTCCTACTTCATATATGAAACTTGTCCTACTATCTGCTCTAGAGAAACTTGGTTACAATTCCTATATGTAGATGTTATTTACCTTCTCTCTGTCAGATCGCATGACTAGTTTTGTCACTGTTATATTAGTCATGCTTTATCTAATATTTCTATTAATAAAATCATTTGGTAAATTGCTCATATTTCCAACAATCCAAAAACCTTATTATAGGCAATTTACCCCAAGTGGTTTTGCTGCTTCCATGAGACCTCCTATGTTTGAGGGTATCCACTATAAGAGGTGGCGCGTGAGAGCAGTCTTATGGTTTCAAACCATGAGTTGCTATGACGCCACGCTTGGCAAGCCTGAAGGGGAGTTTGATGCCCAACAGGAACAAGCTTTTCAGAAAATGGATACTCTGTTTAAGGCTGCTCTCTTGAGTGTTCTTGGTGAGAACATAGTTGATGCTTATGCGTCAATTGACAATGGAAAAGATATGTGGGACGCACTCGAGGCCAAGTTTGGGGTCTCGGATGCCGGCACTGAGCTGTATATCATGGAGCAATTCTATGATTACAGGATGACTGAAGAGCGCTCCGTGGTTGAGCAAGCTCATGAGATACAGTCATTTGCTAGAGAACTTGAGCACATTAACTGTATGCTACCGGACAAGTTTGTTGCCGGAGGTATCATCACCAAGCTTCCTCCTTCATGGAGGAACTTTGCTACCTTACTGAAGCATAAGAGACAAGAGTTTTCCATTCCGGATCTCATTGGCACTCTTGATGTCGAAGAAAAGGCAAGAGCAAAGGACACACGTGCTCGAGGTATTGAGGGAGGATCTAGTGCCAATCTGGTACAGAAGAAGAACTTCCAGCCCCACAAGTTCAAGAACAAGGGCAAGTTTGATGGTAAAGCAAAATTTGATGGGAAGAACAAGGCTGTGCAACACACGAACTTCAAGAAGAAGAATGACAAGAAGAAAGGTGTTTGTCATGTGTGTGGGGATCCTGATCATTAGGCTCCTAGTTGCCCTAATTGCTATGAAAAGCGTCATCCTACGAAAGGCAACAAGACTGCTAATGTTGTCATTGGAGACATTGACATGAAGGATGTTGGGTATGGTATATTTCCCACTATTCTTTCAGTATGTCATTCTCCTGATTGGTTGATTGACATGGGTGCTAATGTGCATGTATGCGGTGATATTTCCATGTTTTCATCTTATCAGACCGCAGGGACTTCAACCATGCTGATGGGAAATGGTTCAAGTGCTTCTGTTCGTGGTGTTGGCACGGTCGATCTAAAGTTTACTCCGGGGAAGATCGTGCGGCTGAAGAACGTGCATTATGTCCCCTCCGTCAATAAAAATCTTGTTAGCGGATCTCTTCTGTGTAGATATGGCTATAAGCTTGTCTTTGAGTCGAATAAATTTGTAATATCCAAGTATGGAACCTTTGTTGGTAAAGGCTATGAGTCAGGAGGCCTGTTTCGTTTATCCTTATCAGACATTTGCAATAAAGTTGTTAATCATGTTTGCAACAATAGTGAATCAAATATGTGGCATTCACGTCTTTGTCATGTTAACTTTGGTTGCATGTCGCTACTAGCGAAGTTGAACTTAATCCCTAGTTTCACCACTGTCAAGGGATCTAAGTGTCAAGTTTGTGTGCAAGCTAAGCAACCTCATAAGTCTCACATGACTGCGGAAACGAGAAATCTTGCACCACTAGAGCTCATACATTTAGATCTTTGTGAAATGAATGGTGTTTTGACAAAAGGTGGAAAGAAATATTTCATGACGTTAATTAACGACTCCACTAGATACTGCCGTGTGTATCTCCTGAAATCAAAGGATGAGGCTTTGAACTTTTTCAAGATCTATAAAGCTGAAGTGGAAAACCAACTTGATCGAAAAATCAAGAGGCTTAGGTCCGACCGTGGTGGAGAGTATTTTTCCAATGAATTTGATGCTTTTTGTGCGGAACATGGTATAATCCATGAGAGGACGCCTCCCTATTCACCTCAGTCAAATGGGGTGGCCAAAAGAAAGAACCATACTCTAACTAATTTGGTTAACGCCATGTTAGACACATCGGGTCTCTCCAAGGCATGGTGGGGGGAGGCAATATTGACGCCATGTCATGTCCTAAACCGAGTTCCCACAAAGAACAAAGAGATAACTCCATTCGAGGAATGGGAGAAGAAAAGGTTAAAACTCTCTTATCTACGAACATGGGGTTGTTTGGCGAAAGTCAATGTTCCAATTCCAAAGAAGCGGAAGCTTGGACCAAAGACTGTGGATTGTGTTTTCCTGGGATATGCTTTTCATAGCATTGGATATAGATTCTTGGTTGTAAAATCTGAGGTACCTGACATGCATGTCGGTATGATCATGGAGTCGAATGATGCAATTTTCTTTGAAGATATCTTTCCCATGAAGGATATGGATACCTCATCTAATCAGGAGATGCCTAGTTCATCGAATCAGGAACTAGTTACAATTATCGAACCTGCCATTTCGATGGAACACTTTGAAAATCCTGTGGAGGAGAACAATGAAGTTCCTACTAGGAGCAAGAGACAGGGGACTGCAAAGTCCTTTGGTGATGATTTTCTTGTGTATCTCATAGATGATACTCCCAGTTCTATTTCAGAGGCCTATGCATCTGAAGATGCTAACTACTGGAAGGAAGCAGTTCGTAGCGAGATGGATTCCATCTTGGCGAATGAAACTTGGGAGATAACTGATCATCCTTATGGGTGCAAACCTACAGGATGCAAATGGGTATTCAAGAAGAAGCTTAGGCCTGATGGTACTATTGAAAAGTACAAGGCTCGGCTTGTGGCTAAGGGTTATACCCAAAAGGAAGATGAAGACTTCTTTGATACTTACTCACCAGTGGCTCGACTGACCACTATTCGAGTTCTACTTTCACTAGCTGCCTCACATGGTCTTCTCATTCATCAAATGGATGTTAAGACTGCTTTCCTAAATGGAGAGTTGGACGAGAAAATTTATATGGAACAACCAGATGGGTTCGTACTAGATGGTCAGGAAGGAAAAGTGTGCAAGTTGCTGAAGTCTTTGTATGGACTCAAGAAAGCACCCAAACAGTGGCATGAGAAGTTTGAAAGAACTTTAACAGCTGCAGGCTTTGTTGTAAACGAAGCTGACAAATGTGTGTACTATCGCCATGGTGCGGGCGAGGGAGTTATCCTTTGCTTGTATGTTGACGACATACTGATTTTCGGAACAAATCTGAATGTTATTATGGAGGTCAAGGATTTCCTATCTCGTTGTTTTGAGATGAAGGATTTAGGAGTGGCTGATGTCATTTTGAACATCAAGTTGTTGAGATACGATGATTGAGGGAGTCCTGGATTAGGGGGTCTCCGGACAGCCGGACTATATCCTTTGGCCGGACTGTTGGACTATGAAGATACAAGATTGAAGACTTCGTCCCGTGTCCGGATGGGACTTTCCTTGACATGGAAGGCAAGCTTGGCAATATGGATATGTAGATCTCCTCCCTTGTAACCGACTCTGTGTAACCCTAGCCCCCTCCGGTGTCTATATAAACCAGAGGGTTTAGTCCGTAGGACAACATACAATCATACCATAGGCTAGCTTCTAGGGTTTAGCCTCTACGATCTCGTGGTAGATCAACTCTTGTAATACTCATATCATCAATATCAATCAAGCAGGACGTAGGGTATTACCTCCATCAAGAGGGACCGAACCTGGGTAAACATCGTGTCCCCTGCCTCCTGTTACCATCCGCCTTAGACGCATAGTTCAGGACCCCCTACCCGAGATCTGCCGGTTTTGACACTGACATTGGTGCTTTCATTGAGAGTTCCACTGTGCCGTCACCATAAGGCTCGATGGCCCATTCGATCATCGGTAATGATGCGGTCCAGGGTGAGGTCCCCCCCGGACAGATCTTTGTATTCGGCGGCTTCGCACTGCGAGCCAATTCGCTTGGCCATTTGGAGCAGATCGAGAGCTACGCTCTGGCCATCAGGTCAGGTTCGGAAACTTAAACTACACTGCCGACATCCGCGGAGACTTGATCTTCGACGGATTCGAGCCCATGTCAGGTGCGCCGCACAATCAAGACGAGTATGACATAACTCTGTCGTCGGACAATGTTCGGGAGATCGCATCTGCAACTACTCCGGCCTTCAATCCGGAGCAAATTGTGCCATCCGAGGACGGAGGGATAGACCCCGCCATGGAGGCCGCACTCTCAGTGGCGATGGAGCCGGATACTGACTTCACCCCTTACAAGAGTCGTGTCGCCGAACCACTGGATTCGTCTCCGGCCACGGACTCCAGGCCGCCTGCATCCGTGCCTATCGAATCCGACTGGGCGCCGATCATGGAGTTCACCTCCGTGGATATCTTTCAGCACTCACCTTTCGGTGATTTGCTAAATTCATTAAGGTCTCTCTCCTTGTCAGGAGAACCTTGGCCGAACTATGTCCGGCTAGAATGGGATGCAGACGACGAAGAAATTCGCTACCCACCCACCACCCACTTACTAGCCACTGTCGACGATTTAACCGACATGCTCGACTTCGACTCCGAAGACATCGACGGTATGGACAACGATGCGGGAGACGAACAGGAACCACCGCCCACAGGGCGCTGGACTGCCACCTCATCATATGATATATACATGGTGGACACCCCCAAAGAAGGCAATGGCGAAGAGACAGCGGAGGATGACCCCTCCAAGAAGCAACCCAAGCGCCGACGTCAGCAGCGCCACTCTAAGTCCCGCCATAGCAAAAGTAGTGATACCGGCACAAGAGACAATAACACTCTGGATAGTGCCGAAGACAACCACAATCCCCTCCAGCACGATGTAGAGCGGGAGGGTGAACAAGCTAGACCACCAGAGCAGGCAGCAGATGGAGAATCAGAGGAGGACAATTACATGCCTCTCTCCGAAGACGAGGTGAGCCTCGGCGACGAAGAATTTATCGTGCCTGAGGATCCCGTCGAGCAGGAGCGCTTCAAGCGCCGGCTTATGGCCACAACAAATAGCCTGAAGAAAAAGCAACAACAACTTCAAGCTGATCAAGACTTGCTAGCAGATAGATGGACCGAAGTCCTTGCGGCCAAGGAATACGAACTCGAGCGCCCGTCCAAGAGTTACCCAAAGTGTAGGTTGCTACCTCACCTCGAGGAGGAAGCATTGAAACCTCCATCACCAGTGTACGATGCGGCTGACCGGCCACCGCGTGGCTGAGCCAGAGAGGCGTTTCAGCCTGAAGTTCCGCCTGCACCCCACCGCCACTCAATCAAAAATACCAAGGCCCGAGGCAACACACGGGACCTGCGAGACGTATTGGACAGCAGGGCAAAACATGCAAGGTCAATATATGGATCACGGGGGGCGCACCAACGCGGGACGATGACCGTCGCGCCGGATACACTAACAGTAAATCCGGCCAGGCCGAATACAGCAGACAAGACTCATATGAACTGCGTTGGGATATAGCCCGGGAAAGAGGTGCCGCACATCCCCTATGCTTCACTGATGAAGTTATGGATCACGAATTCCCGGAGGGTTTTAAACCCGTAAATATCGAATCGTATGATGGTACAACAGATCCCGCTGTATGGATTGAGGATTTCCTCCTTCACATCCACATGGCTCGCGGTGATGATCTACATGCCATCAAGTACCTCCCACTAAAACTCAAAGGACTAGCTCGGCATTTGTCGTGGAATTGTCACGGCAGATGTCCTTAGTGTCAGGACTTAGTCGCGAGGCCAACGCATCTATGTGGTAGCTTGAGAGGGGTTAAGCAGGACGAGAGACGCGATGTTTTACCCAGGTTCGGCCCCTCACGGTGGAGGTAAAAGCCTACATCCCGCTTCATTGATATTGATGATGATGATCACGGTTACAATAGTGCTCTATCTCGAGAGCTATTGTCTAAATCTAACTTGTCCAACTTGTGGAACTTGTGAATCTTGTCCCTCTTGGGGTGCCTTGCCCCTATTAGAATTAGGATTACTCTATTACAAGTGGAGTCCTAGTCTTGCTTCCTTTGTAAGGGAATATTCCTTATGCTTTCCTCTTAAGCCGGCCCACCATAACATAGGCCGGTCTTCCATGAACCACCTGTTGGGCCATCGGGTCTTGTTGTTCCTCTTGACCCACCTGTCGGGTTACCAATGAGTCACCAGGCCCAGCTGGGTCATCAGTGAGTGGAGAGATCCGGAGTGATGAAAGCCGTCTTCTCCTGGTCCTTAACTGCCATCTTGATCTGATGATAACCAGAGTAAGCATCCAAAAAGCTCAAACGCGCACAACCCACCGTAGCATCAATGATTTGATCAATACGGGGGAGAGCGAAAGGATCAGCCGGACAAGCCTTATTTAAGTCCGTGTAATCCACACACATCCGCCAGGTGCCATTTTTCTTGAGCACGAGCACCGGGTTAGCCAACCACTCCGGGTGAAACACTTCGACAATGAACCCAGCCGCCAAGAGCCGGGCGACCTCTTCTCCTATAGCTTTTCGTCGTTCCTCATTGAATTGCCGCAGAAACTGCCTGACCGGCTTATATTTCGGATCAATATTAAGAGTGTGCTCAGCGAGTCCTCTCGGTACACCCGCCATGTCAGAAGGCTTCCATGCAAAGATGCCCCGGTTCTCACGGATGAACTCGATGAGCGCGCTTTCCTATTTAGGATCCAAGTTGGCACTGATGCTGAATTGCTTAGACGAATCGCCCGGAGTAAAATCAACAAGCTTAGTCTCTACAGCCGATTTAAACTTCATGGTCGGGTCATGCTCCGTAGTCGGCTTCTTGAGGGAGGTCATATCCGCCGGGTCAACGTTATCTTGATAAAATTTGAGCTCCTCTGCTGCACAGACAGACTCGGCATAAGCCGCATCGCCTTCTTCGCATTCCAGGGCCACCTTTCGGCTTCCATGCACAGTGATGGTACCCTTGTAACCCGGCATCTTGAGTTGTAAATAAACATAACACGGCCGCGCCATGAACTTGGCATAAGCCGGCCGCCCGAACAAAGCATGATATGGACTTTTGATTTTTACCACTTCAAAAGTTAACTTTTCCGCCCTAGAATCATGCTCGTCTCCAAAGGCCACCTCTAGCTCAATCTTACCCACAGGATACGCCGACTTACCAGGCACCACTCCATGGAAGACGGTGTTGGAAGTCTTTAAATTCTTGTCAGTTAAGCCCATGCGCCGAAAGGTCTCGTAGAGGATGTTGATGCTTCTACCTCCATCCATGAGCACCTTAGTAAATTTATAACCACCAACCTGCAGTGCCACTACCAGGGCCAGTTGACCCGGATTATCAACCCGGGGAGGGTGATCCTCCCTGCTCCAGACAATAGGCTGTTCTGACCACCTCAAGTAACGAGGGACTGCCGGCTCGACAGAATTCACCGCCCTCCTATGAACTTTCTGATCACGTTTACACAAACTTGTGGTGAACACGTGATACTGCCCACTGCTTAGCTGTTTTGGATGGCTCTGATAACCCGACTGCTGCTGCTGCTGACCTCCTTGACCAGACTGCTGTTGATTATAACCACCCTGGCTTCCCTGAAAACCGGATCCTGAACCGCCGCTCGGGCCATGAAAGCCGCCAGCTCCTGAGCCATCGCCTGGGCCTTGATTGCCGTCAAACGCATTAGAATTCTTGAAAGCCTTCATGATTGTGCAATCCTTCCATAAATGAGTCGCTGGTCGTTCCCGGGTGTCGTGTTTCGGGCAGGCTCGTTGAGTAATTGCTCAAGAGACGGACCTAACCCGCCAAACCGAGGGGGTGGCTTTCCTTTTTGCTTCTGATTGTTACCCTGTGCATTGGCCACAAATTCCGGGTTACCGTCCGCCTTACGCTTATTGCCTCCTTGACTCGCCGGGTTATGCTGCTGACCCTTTCCATTACCGTTCTTCTTTCCCTTCCCTGTCTTTTCCTCATCAGACGTAGGATCCTTGGTACTATCAGAATCGGCATACTTGACTAAAGCCGCCATCAGCGTCCCCATATCGTTGCAATCACGCTTAAGGCGCCCCAGTTTCTGTCTCAGAGGCTCAAAGCGGCAATTCTTCTCCAGCATGAGAACTGCTGAGCCGGCATCCATCTTGTCCGACGAATGTATTATATCTTTGACCCGACGCACCCAATGAGTCGTAGATTCACCTTCCTCCTGCTTACAATTTGTCAGATCCACAATTGACATAGTCTGCTTGCAAGTGTCCTTGAAGTTCTGGATGAAACGGGCCTTTAGCTCCACCCATGAACTAATGGAATTGGGTGGCAAACCCTTCAACCAAGAACGGGCCGTTCCGTCCAACATGATGGTGAAGTATTTAGCCATCGCTTCATCACTAACCTCCAGCAGCTCCATGGCCATCTCGTAACTT
Organism: Triticum urartu; assembly: GCF_003073215.2. Taxonomy (NCBI): domain Eukaryota; kingdom Viridiplantae; phylum Streptophyta; class Magnoliopsida; order Poales; family Poaceae; genus Triticum; species Triticum urartu. The sequence goes on from NC_053027.1 coordinate 425,604,796, forward strand.
TCAATCCACGCCCCAGGCTGTAAATCGGCCGTATAGTTCGGCACCTTTCGAGGTCCCTTGAAATCCTTGGGCAGACGTACATTACGTAGAGCCGGTACCAGACAAGGAACTCCTCCGGTTCTAGTAGCAACACCCGCCTCAATGGAAGTCGTCGGGTAAGCCGGTGAGTCCTGTTGGGCTGCTAGCTGAGCCGCTAGCTGAGCCGCCCGCTCGTCCTCCTGACATATTCGATCCTGAACCAGGTTATACCCGCCGGGCTGGTTCTGACGCTGAGCGCTACTTGACAAGGCCTCTGACTCCATGTGTCTACTGTAACTCGGGCTCCGGTTTTGACGAGGCGGAGCTAACCAGGGCGGAGGAGTTGAGTGAATCCTGTCCCGGCTGTAGGAATAGGTCTCTTGCTGAGCCAGGGCTGTTTGGACAAGCTCCCTGATCCTCCGGGTTTCCACCGCTGTCGGATCATCACCATCTACTGGGAGAGCCACCAAACGTGCTGATGCTGCGATTAAGTTTTCCATGGGGTTGGAGAAGTGACCCTGTGGTATTGGTACGTAATGGGGCGGTGCCATATTACCGTGAAGAGGCGCTGTCACCATAGGTTGGACTGGGCCTCCCGCTCCGGATGTCATAAACTGAATAGCTGGCCAGCAGACTCCGTCGGCAGTTGGGAGGATTTGGAAGACGCATTCCTTGACAACTTCCATGGCACTTATGTGCGACCACCGGATGCTGATGACTTGAGCCATATAACTCAGCAGCCAGGGGAATCGGCCAGGCAATTTTGGACACGGTTCCTAACTAAGAAAAACCAAATTGTCGACTGTCCGGATGCAGAAGCCTTAGCGGCATTCAAGCATAACATCTGTGACGAGTGGCTTGCCCGGCACCTCAGCCAGGAGAAGCCGAAGTCTATGGCAGCCCTCATGACACTCATGACCCGCTTTTGCGCGGGCAAGGATAGCTGGCTGGCTCGTAGCAACAACACATCAAGGAATCCGGGTACTCCGGATACCAAAGATGCCAACGGCACACCACGTCGTAACATACAAAAGCGCCGCAACAATGGCGATAACACCGATGATACGGTAGTCAATGCCGGATTCAGAGGCTCTAGATCCTGTCAGCGGAAAAAGCCATTTAAAAGAAGTACTCCGGGCCCGTCCAGTTTGGATCGCATATTGGATCGCTCGTGTCAAATCCACGGCACCCCCGATAAGCCAGCCAATCACACCAACAGAGAATGCTGGGTGTTCAAGCAGGCCGGCAAGTTAAATGCCGAAAACAAGGACAAGGGGCTGCATAGTGATTACGAGGAGGAGCCCCGTCCGCCGAACACGGGAGGACAGAAGAGGTTCCCCCCACAAGTGAAGACGGTGAACATGATATACGCAACCCACATTCCCAAGAGGGAACGGAAGCATGCACTAAGGGACGTCTATGCGATGGAGCCCGTTGCCCCAAAGTTCAACCCATGGTCCGCTTGTCCGATCACCTTTGATCGCAGGGACCACCCCACTAGTATCCGTCATGGCGGATTCGCCGCACTGGTCCTAGACCCCATCATCGACGGATTTCACCTCACTCGAGTCCTTATGGACGGCGGCAGCAGCCTGAACCTGCTCTATCAGGATACAGTGCGCAAAATGGGTATAGATCCCTCGAGGATCAAACCCACCAAAACCACCTTTAAGGGCGTCATCCCAGGTGTAGAGGCCCATTGCATGGGCTCAATCACACTGGAAGTGGTCTTCGGATCTCCGGACAACTTCCGAAGTGAGGAGTTAATCTCCGATATCATCCCGTTCCACAGCGGCTATCACGCACTGCTCGGGCGAACCGCATTTGCAAAATTCAATGCGGTACCGCATTACGCATACCTCAAGCTCAAGATGCCAGGACCTAGGGGGTCATAACAGTCAATGGAAACACAGAACACTCGCTCCGCACGGAAAATCACACTGTGGCCCTCACAGCAGAGGCACAAAGCAGCCTTTTAAGGCAAACCACCAATTCGGCGATACAGCTCCCGGACACCGTCAATCGAGTCCGGAGTAAACTGCAACAGGATCTCCTGGCATGTTCAGAGCTCGCCTAGCAATTCGGCCCCCGTCCCAGTCCCAGTCAAGCGATAAAATTCATGCCGCGCGTACATAATTATGCACTAAAAATACCATGGGCATAGGCAGGGGCACGATCAGGGCTTGATACGTCTCCAACGTATCTATAATTTTTGATTGCTCCATGCTATATTATCTACTGTTTTGGACATTATTGGGCTTTATTATCCACTTTTCTATTATTTTTGGGACTAACCTATTAACCGGAGGCCCAGCCCAGAATTGCTGTTTTTTGCCTGTTTTAGGGTTTCGAAGAAAAGGAATATCAAACGGAGTCCAAACGGAATGAAACCTTCGGGAACGTGATTTTTAGGAAGATTATGATCCGGGAGACTTGGACCCTACGTCAAGAAAAGAAACAGGAGGCCACGAGGTAGGGGGGAGCGCCTACCCCCCCCTCCCCCAGGCGCACCCTCCACCCTCGTGGGCCCCCTGTTGCTCCACCGACGTACTCCTTCCTCCTATATATACCTACGTACCCCCAAACGATCAGATACGAAGCCAAAACCCTAATTCCACCGCCGTAACATTCTGTATCCACGAGATCCATCTTGGGGCTTGTTCCGGAGCTCCGCCGGAGGGGGCATCGATCACGGAGGGCTTCTACATCAACACCATAGCCTCTCCGATGAAGTGTGAGTAGTTTACTTCAGACCTACGGGTCCATAGTTAGTAGCTTGATGGCTTCTTCTCTCTTTTTGGATCTCAATACAATGTTCTCCCCCTCTCTTGTGGAGAACTATTCGATGTAATCTTCTTTTTGCGGTGTGTTTGTTGAGACGATGAATTGTGGGTTTATGATCAAGTCTATCTATGAATAATATTTGAATCTTCTCTGAATTCTTTTATGTATGATTGGTTATCTTTGCAAGTCTCTTCGAATTATCAGTTTGGTTTGGCCTACTAGATTAATCTTTCTTGCAATGGGAGAAGTGCTTAGCTTTGGGTTCAATCTTGCGGTGTCCTTTCCCAGTGACAGTAGGGGCAGCAAGGCACGTATTGTATTGTTGCCATCGAGGATAACAAGATGGGGTTTTCTTCATATTGCATGAGTCTATCCCTCTACATCATGTCATCTTGCTTAAGGGGTTACTCTGTTTTTAACTTAATACTCTAGATGCATGCTGGATAGCGGTCGATGAGTGGAGTAACAGTAGTAGATGCAGGCAGGAGTCGGTCTACTTTTCTCGGACGTGATGCCTATATACATGATCATACCTAGATATTCTCATAACTATGCTCAATTCTGTCAATTGCTCAACAGTAATTTGTTCACCCACCGTAGAATACTTATGCTCTCGAGAGAAGCCACTAGTGAAACCTATGGCCCCCGGGTCTATCTTTATCATATTGATCTCCTACTACTTAGTTATTTCCTTTGCTATTTACTTTGCCTTTTATTTTATTTTGCATCTTTATCATAAAAATACCAAAAATATTATCTTATCATATCTATCAGATCTCACTCTCGTAAGTGGCCTTATAGGGATTGACAACCCTTATTTGCGTTGGTTGCGAGGATTTATTTGTTTTGTGCAGGTACGAGGGACTCGCGCGTAGCCTCCTACTGGATTGATACCTTGGTTCTCAAAAACTAAGGGAAATACTTACGCTACTTTTCTGCATCATCGCTTCCTCTTCGGGGAAAACCAATGCAGTGCTCAAGAGGTAGCAAGAAGGATTTCTAGCGCCGTTGCCGAGGAGGTCTACGCAAAAGTCAACATACCAAGTACCCATCACATACCCTTATCTCCCGCATTACATTATTTGCCATTTGCCTCTCCTTTTCCTCTCCCCCACTTCACCCTTGCCGTTTTATTCGCCCTCTCTCTCTATCCTCCCTCTCTTTCTCTATTTGCCTCTTTTTGCCCGCTTGCTTTTTGTTTGCTTGTGTGTCAGTTTGTTTGCTTGTCGTTATGGCTAGTCCCTTATCTTTTCCGTTATCTCCCGAGAATGAAATTCTAAATTTTAAGCAAAGGGAGGGAGAAAATCTAAAAGATGCTTGGTATGGAATTTGCAATGCTCAGAATAGATCTACTAGGAAGCAATCTACTTCCATTTTTCTTCGCAATTTTTATGTAGGCATTGCTCCTTGGCACCGTTATGTTCTTTATACTATTACCGGAGGGAATTTTTTGGGTAGCCATACTTTTGATTCTTATAATGCTATGTTAGATTTGTTTGGCTCACCTCCTCTCTTGGTTAATGAAACTATATTAACTTTGGAGCATGTAATGCAAAGGCTTGAAATTATTGAAAATAAGGTTGCTATCGTAGAGTTAATTGAAAATTTGGATAAAAAGATCCATAGCCGAATCTCTCAATATGGATCTAAAGTAGGAGTTACTTTGAAAGATATTAAAGAAAAGGAACCCATAGTTAATGAGAAAATAAATCACGATTCCGTTAGGATCGATAAACTTGAGAATATTATTATCAACTTGGGAACCGCTTTTTCTTCCATAAAGAATACTCCAAGTCCTTCCACTAAAGTTGTCAAGCTTATGTACGTTCCTAAAAATAAGGGTGACTCCTCTAGTAAGGATGCGGATCTCAAATCTATAAGTATTCATCCCAATCTTTTTGCTATCATTAAGGAACCATTTGTTACGGATGAATTTTTCGATCTTGTGCCTAAAAGTTTGATAATTAATAAAAAGAAAGAAATTCCTAAAGATGGTAGATGCATCATTGAATAATTACCCACCAAAGATGGCAATACCTAGATCTATTCTTGCTTGTTATGCCTAGCTAGGGGCGTTAAACGATAGCGCTTGTTGGGAGGCAACCCGATTTTATTTTTATTCCTTGCTTTTTGCTCCTGTTTAGTAATAAATAATCTATCTAGCCTATCTTTTGTTTTTGTTTTTTGTGTTTAATTAGTGTTTGTGTCAAGTAGAACCGTTGGGAAGACTTGGGAAAAGTCTTGTTGAACTTGCTGTAAAAAAACAGAAACTTTAGCGCTCACGAGAACTACTGCCATTTTTATTTGGAAAGTGATATTTAGTTAATTCTTTTTGAAGATGATTAATAGATAAATTACTCACGTCCAGAAATTTATTTTAGAATTTTTGGGGTTCCAGATCTTGCGCTAGCTACAGATTACTACAGACTGTTCTGTTTTTGACAGATTCTGTTTTTCGTGTGTTGTTTGCTTATATTGATGAATCTATGGCTAGTAAAATAGTTTATAAACCATAGAGAAGTTGGAATACAGTAGGTATAACACAAATATAAATAAAGAATGAATTCATTACAGTACCTTAAAGTGGTCTTTTATTTTCTTTCGCTAACGGAACTCACGAGATTTTCTACTTTAAGTTTTGTGTTGTGAAGTTTCCAAGTTTTGGGTAAAGATTTGATGGATTATGGAACAAGGAGTGGCAAGAGACTAAGCTTGGGGATTCCCATGGCACCCCCAAGATAATCTAAGTACACCTAAAAGCCAAAGCTTGGGGATGCCCCGGAAGGCATCCCCTCTTTCGTCTACTTCTATCGGTAACTTTACTTGGAGCTATATTTTTATTCGCCACATGATATGTGTTTTGCTTGGAGCGTCTTGTATTATTTGAGTCTTTGCTTGTTAGTTTACCACAATAATACTTGCTGTACACACCTTTTGAGAGAGCCATATATGATTTGGAATTTGTTAGAATACTCTATGTGCTTCGCTTATATCTTTTGAGTTATATAATTTTGCTCTAGTGCTTCACTTATATCTTTTAGAGCACGGTGGTGGATTTGTTTTATAGAAACTATTGATCTCTCATGCTTCACTTATATTATTTTGAGAGTCTTAAATAGCATGGTAATTTGGTTAAAATCTTAATATGCTTGGTACACAAGATTAATAATAAAACTTTTTTATGAGTGTGTTGAATACTATGATAAGTTTGATACTTGATAATTGTTTTGAGATATGAATATGGTGATATTAAAGTTGTGCTAGTTGAGTAGTTGTGAATTTGAGAAATACTTATGTTGAAGTTTGTGATTCCCGTAGCATGCATGTATGGTGAACCGTTATGTGATGAAGTCGGAGCATGATTTAATTATTGATTGTCTTCCTTATGAGTGGCGGTCGGGGACGAGCGATGGTCTTTTACTACCAATCTATCCCCCTAGGAGCATGCGCGTAATACTTTGCTTTGATAACTTGTAGATTTTTGCAATAAGTATATGAGTTCTTTATGACTAATGCTGAGTCCATGGATTATACGCACTCTCACCCCTCCACCTTTGCTAGCCTCTCTAATACCGCACACCTTTCGCCGGTATCATACACCCACCATATACCTTCCTCAAAACAGCCACCATACCTACCTATTACGGCATTTCCACCATTCCATTTATTATGACACACTCCATCATTGTCATATTTCTTAGCATGATCATGTAGTTGACATCGTATTTGTGGCAAAGCCACCGTTCATAATTCTTTCATAACATGTCACTCATGAGTCATTACATATCCCGGTACACCGCCGGAGGCATTCATATAGAGTCATATTTTGTTCTAAGTATCGAGTTGTAATTGTTGAGTTGTAAGAAAAATAAAAGTGTGATGATCATCATTATTAGAGCATTGTCCCAGTGAGGAAAGGATGATGGAGACTATGATTCCCCCACAAGTCGGGATGAGACTCCGGACGAAAAAAAAGAAAAAAAAAGAGGCCACAAAAAAGAGAAAAGGCCCAAATAAAAGAATATGAGAGAAGAAGAGAGAAGGGACAATGTTACTATCCTTTTACCACACTTGTGCTTCAAAGTAGCACCATGATCTTCATAGTAGAGAGTCTCTCGTGTTATCACTTTCATATACTAGTGGGAATTTTTCATTATAGAACTTGTCTTGTATATTCCAATGATGGGCTTCCTCAAAATGACCTAGGTCTTCATGAGCAAGCAAGTTGGATGCACACCCACTTAGTTTCTTTTTGAGCTTTCATATACTTATAGCTCTAGTGCATCCGTTGCATGGCAATCCCTACTCACTCACATTGATATCTATTGATGGGCATCTCCATATCCCGTCGATACGCCTAGTTGATGTGAGACTATCTTCCCCTTTTGTCTTCTCCACAACCACCACTCTATTCCACCTATAGTGCTATGTCCATGGCTCACGCTCATGTATTGCGTGAAGATTGGAAAAGTTTTTAGAATGTCAAAAGTATGAAACAATCGATTGGCTTGTCATCGGGGTTGTGCATGATTTAAATATTTTGTGTGGGGAAGATAGAGCATAGCCAGACTATATGATTTTGTAGGGATAACTTTCTTTAGCCATGTTATTTTGAGTAGACATAATTGCTTTGTTAGTATGCTTGAAGTATTATTATTTTTATGTCAATATGAACTTTTGTCTTGAATCTTTCGAATCTGAATATTCATACCACAATTAAGAAGAATTACACTAAAATTATGCCAAGTAGCACTCCGCATCAAAAATTCTATTTTTATCATTTACCTACTCGAGGACGAGCAGGAATTAAGCTTGGGGATGCTTGATACGTCTCCAACGTATCTATAATTTTTGATTGCTCCATGCTATATTATCTACTGTTTTGGACATTATTGGTCTTTATTGTCCACCTTTATATTATTTTTGGAACTAACCTATTAACCGGAGGCCCAGCCTAGAATTGTTGTTTTTTTTGCCTATTTTAGGGTTTCGAAGAAAAGGAATATCAAACGGAGTCCAAACGGAATGAAACCTTCGGGAACGTGATTTTTAGGAAGATTATGATCCGGGAGACTTGGACCCTACGTCAAGAAAAGAAACAGGAGGCCACGAGGTAGGGGGCGCACCTACCCCCCCCCCCAGGCGCGCCCTCCACCCTCGTGGGCCCCCTGTTGCTCCACCAACGTACTCCTTCCTCCTATATATACCTACGTACCCCCAAACGATCAGATACGGAGCCAAAACCCTAATTCCACCGTCGTAACTTTCTGTATCCACGAGATCCCATCTTGGGGCTTGTTCCGGAGCTCCGCCGGAGGGGGCATCGATCACGGAGGGCTTCTACATCAACACCATAGCCTCTCCGATGAAGTGTGAGTAGTTTACTTCAGACCTACGGGTCCATAGTTAGTAGCTTGATGGCTTCTTCTCTCTTTTTGGATCTCAATACAATGTTCTCCCCCTCTCTTGTGGAGAACTATTCGATGTAATCTTCTTTTTGCGGTGTGTTTGTTGAGACGATGAATTGTGGGTTTATGATCAAGTCTATCTATGAATAATATTTGAATCTTCTCTGAATTCTTTTATGTATGATTGGTTATCTTTGCAAGTCTCTTCGAATTATCAGTTTGGTTTGGCCTACTAGATTAATCTTTCTTGCAATGGGAGAAGTGCTTAGCTTTGGGTTCAATCTTGCGGTGTCCTTTCCCAGTGACAGTAGGGGCAGCAAGGCACGTATTGTATTGTTGCCATCGAGGATAACAAGATGGGGTTTTCTTCATATTGCATGAGTCTATCCCTCTACATCATGTCATCTTGCTTAAGGGGTTACTCTGTTTTTAACTTAATACTCTAGATGCATGCTGGATAGCGGTCGATGAGTGGAGTAACAGTAGTAGATGCAGGCAGGAGTCGGTCTACTTTTCTCGGACGTGATGCCTATATACATGATCATACCTAGATATTCTCATAACTATGCTCAATTCTGTCAATTGCTCAACAGTAATTTGTTCACCCACCGTAGAATACTTATGCTCTCGAGAGAAGCCACTAGTGAAACCTATGGCCCCCGGGTCTATCTTTATCATATTGATCTCCTACTACTTAGTTATTTCCTTTGCTATTTAGTTTGCCTTTATTTTACTTTGCATCTTTATCATAAAAATACCAAAAATATTATCTTATCATATCTATGAGATCTCACTCTCATAAGTGGCCTTATAGGGATTGACAACCCCTATTTGCGTTGGTTGCGAGGATTTATTTGTTTTGTGCAGGTACGAGGGACTCGCGCGTAGCCTCCTACGGGATTGATACCTTGGTTCTCAAAAACTGAGGGAAATACTTATGCTACTTTGCTGCATCATCCCTTCCTCTTCGGGGAAAACCAACGCAGTGCTCAAGAGGTAGCAGGGCACGTCCCACAATGCGGCTTAACCGCCCTAGGGGTTGTATACCTTTATCATTTTTCTCTTTCAGGACCTAACTCTCTGAATGTCGTTTCCGGCAGTACGATTGCCGGACACATTACGGGAAGGAACAACCAAGGAGGCAAGAAGCTAAGATGTACACGGGAACCCCCAGGTGGTGTCGAATAATAACCGATATACCCGCTTTCTACTATTCATATGCAGCTTGCCCTTGGATAGGACATGTCAAATAGTCCTATTTTCTGCTTATTGCACTACTTGTATCAGTACGCTTCGACGTATTATTCAAACACCAATGCATAGCATTAGTCTATTATTGCATTATTCATCCCTTTTTCTTATATGTTCATTTACGACAACTTGGATCCGTACATTCTGGTATGGTCAGTACGCCAGGGGCTTTCGTTTACCCCATAATACGGCGTGAGAAGTCCGAACACTTTTGACAATGCGGCACCCAGAACTTATAGCATTATGTAGGATCGAAAGTATGTCTAGAGGGGGGTGATTAGACTACTTGACCAAATAAAAACTTAACCTTTTCCCAATTTTAGTTCTTGGCAGATTTTAGCTATTGTAGGACAAGTCAAGCAATCATCACACAATTCAAGCAAGCATGCAAAGAGTATATTGGCAGCGGAAAGTAAAGCATGCAACTTGCAAGAATGTAAAGGGAAGGGTTTGGAGAAATCAAACGCAATTGGAGACACGGATGTTTTTCCCGTGGTTCGGATAGCTGGTGCTATCCTACATCCACGTTGATGGAGACTTCAACCCACAAAGGGTAACGGTTGCGCGAGTCCACGGAGGGCTCCACCCACGAAGGGTAACGGTTGCGCGAGTCCACGGAGGGCTCCACCCACAAAGGGTCCATGAAGAAGCAACCACCCACAAAGGGTCCACGAAGAAGCAACCTTGTCTATCCCACCATGGCAATCACCCACAAAGGACTTGCCTCACTAGCGGTAGATCTTCACGAAGTAGGCGATCTCCTTGCCCTTACAAACTCCTTGGTTCAACTCCACAATTTTGTCGGAGGCTCCCAAGTGACACCTAGCCAATCTAGGAGACACCACTCTCCAAGAAGTAACAAATGGTGTGTAGGTAATGAACTCCTTGCTCTTGTGCTTCAAATGATAGTCTCCCCAACACTCAACTCTCTCTCATAGGATTTGGATTTTGTGGAAAGAAGATTTGAGTGGAAAGCAACTTGGGGAAGGCTAGAGATCAAGATTCATATGGTAGGAATGGAATATCTCGGTCTCAACACATGAGTAGGTGGTTCTCTCTCAGAACATATGAGTTGGAATTGTGTATGTGTTCTGATGGCTCTCTCCATGAGTGAAGAGGAGGTGGAGGGGTATATATAGCCTCCACACAAAATCCAACCATTACACACAGTTTTCCAATCTCGGTGGGACCGAATCAACAAACTCGGTCGGACCGAAAAGGTAAACCTAGTGACCGTTAGAGATTTTCGGTGGGACTGACATGCAACTCGGTAGGACCGATACGGTTAGGGTTTGGGCATAACGTAATCTCGGTGAGACCGATTACACAAACTCGGTGAGACCGATTTTGGTAATTAGCTAACCAGAGAGTTGGTCATGCAAACTCGGTGGGACCGATTTGCTCTTTCGGTGAGACCGAAAAGTTACAAAAAGGAAACACTGAATTTACATTGCAATCTCGGTGGGACCGATTCGCTCTTTCGGTGAGACCAAAAAGTTACGAAAGGGAAACAGAGAGTTTGCAATCCCATCTCGGTGAGACCGAGATCCCTATCAGTAGAACCGATTTGCTAGGGTTTGGCAGTGGCTTATGACAAATGAAACTCGGTGGCGCCGGATAGAAAGAATCGGTAGGACCGAGTTTGGCTTTGGGTTTAGGTCATATGTGGATATGGGAAAGTAGTTGAGGGTTTTGGAGCATATCACTAAGCACATGAAGCAAGAGGCTCATTAAGCAACACCTCATCCCTCCTTGATAGTATTGGCTTTTCCTAAAGACTCAATGTGATCTTGGATCACTAAAATATAAAATGAAGAGTCTTGAGCTTTTGAGCTTGAGCCAATCCTTTGTCCTTAGCATTTTGAGGGTTCCACTTTCACATCCATGCCATGCAATCATTGAGCTTTCCTGAAATAATCATCTTGGAATAGCATTAGCTCAATGAGCTATATGTTGTTATGAATTACCAAAACCACCTAGGGATAGTTGCACTTTCAATCTCCCCCTTTTTGGTAATTGATGACAACATATAGATCAAAGCTTCGACAAATGATAATAAGCATGAAATATATCGTCGCTTTGAGAAGTATGTGATAAGTAAGAGCTCCCCCTAAATTTGTGCATATTTAAAATTTGCTTTGGTCTGCAAATGCACAAAGAGTTAGAGTCATGGGTTACTCTTCGATGTCACATACATCTTGGTGGAGCGCTTAAAATGATAAGAATGAAATACATGCACTCATCACCAAGAATAGTGAATGATCACATAAGATAGATAAGATAATAGCATTAAGCAAACATTAAGTGCAGCTTATGATCAAACACATGATCATCAATGTCTCACGAGCAATGACATAGTATCTCAAGCACTCAAAAGCAAACAAAGTTCGAAAAAAACACCAAATAAAGCAAGAGAGAAAAAAGCAACACTCTCTCTCTCTCTCTCGAAGCCTATGATCTATACATCCCCCCCTTTGGCAACAAGTTACCAAAAAGTTCCTAGAAAATGCATAGTGCTAGATCGATGCTCAGGCTTGATCTTCAGGTGGTGGTGGAGTCCGGATCACTCCAAGGACGAAGGCTTCTGTAGACGCTGAAGTAGACGCTGGAGTTGGGGCTGAAGTAGATGCTGGAGCTGGTGGAACTGAGGCTGTAGCTGGTGCAGAAGTGGTGGCTCTGGTGTCAGCAACTGGCACTGCAGACGACCTTGGACCTCGTGGCACTCTGGCAAAGGCATCAGTTGTAGTACTACCTCTCCTCTCCTGCATGTCATCCTGGAGCTGCTCCACTGCAATCTGAATCTCTGTCACCTTGACATCCAAGTCATAGAACTTTTGTTCCATAATTCTCTCTAGGCTTGCCTGATTCTGAGTTAGGGTGGCTAGTCCTTTCTCAATCCGCAGGGTGGATGCAATTAGGTAACCAAGCTGCTCTTGTTTAGTTTTCAAGAAATATTCAGATGCCTCCTCTTGAGTTGGCATCTTGGCAGCTTTCTCCTTCCTTGCCTTCTCCTTCTTTGCTTGCGCTTGTGCTGATGATGGTTCATTCTCAGTCATAACCACTTGATTATCCTCAAAATCTAGACGGATGGGCAGGTGTTCCTTGTCCAATGAGTATATGCCTGTGCCCATCTTTGAGTTGATGAGCTCCTGAATCTGTGGGGCATATCCACAGCTCCTCTTTTGGTCTGTTGCTGTCCTCTTGATTGTCTCTACTATGAGGCTCATGACCTTGAATTTCTGAGGTACATCAAATACATGAAGCAAATTGATTGCATGGCCTCAGATCATCTTGTGATCTCCAGATTTGGGCAATAAGGTGTGCCTCAAGATCCAATTGATAGTTGGCAGCCCTGACAGAAGATAATGCACTGAGCCAAATTTGAAAGTTTCAAGAGCTTCATTTGGAATTTCTTTGTACATATTGGACATTGAGTTATGATCCATCTTCTTCTTGGCATAGATATCCAAGTCATCCTCATGCTCTTCAGGGGCATTGATCAGCTGAGCCCATTCAGCAACTGTAGATTGGTACCTCGTACCCTCAGACATCCAAGTTATCCTACCATCTGGATAAAAGTGTGCTGTGGAGTAGAATTGCATGATAAGCTCCTAATTCCACTTTGTGAGCTTCTGCCCAACAAAGTCTGCAACTCCACAAGCACTAAAGCTGTCTTGCACTCCAGGGTAGTGCTCTTCGTTGTCCTTGATGTATTGCTAGTCAACCCATCTCATATCACAGACTATTGGCTTCTTATCAAGCAGCACTGTCTCATAGAAGTCCTGCTGTTCCTTGGTGTGAAATCTGTAATCCACAGTAGTTCTTCTCCTTGAAGCATACGGATCTGCTTCTCTCCACTTCCTGAGCCCTGAGTCTCTCCTGAGCTTCATATCCTCAGCCACAGGATGAGCATCATTGTGGTCTGGGATCTTGGGCTTGAGTTTTCTGAGTACTTGCTCTTCATCATCTTCTTCTGCAGCTTCAGGCACTGGGGCCTTGTTCTTCTCAGTTGCAGGTATGCTCCTTGTATTTCTCTTTGGTGCAGACTTGGGCTTGGAGGCAGCTTTGGGTGCTTCTTTGGGCTTAGATGTGGCAGCCCCTGTCCTGATAGCATCACCCATAAGCTTAGGTGCCTTAGGTGCTGGTGCAGCAACCTCTTCTTCCTCTTCCTCTTCCATGATGGAAGCCTTTCCAAGCACTCTGGCTACGGTCTTCTTGACCCTTTCCTTCCTTTTCTTTCCTTCAGCAGCAACTGGCTCTTTGGGTGCAGGCTTTTCAGTTGAAGCTTTGGCCTTTGACATAGGCTGCCTGCCTGCTGGCCTTTTGATTTTCATCCCTGGCTTTGTGCCTTGAGCTGGTTCAACTCTCTTGGAAGTTGCTTCCTCTTCTGCCACATAATCTTCATCCTCAGAATCTGAAGTTCTCTTCTTCCTCTGTCTGGTGGCAGCTTTTGGCAAATTGCTAGGAGTACTTCTGCTGCCATCATCTGAAGAGCTTGAGGGACTAGTGCCCTCACTCATATGCACTTGCTCTTCTGACATGTTCTGGCTATCACTCTGGTCTGACATGATGAACAAGCTGACTGCTGACCCTGTGAACAGTTTATAGATGAGGTAGAATAGATGAGCATCACAAAATGCAGAGATTTTTGCAAAAGAATGACTCAAAAACTTAGTTTTAGTTTCCCACTGAAATAATCTCGGATCTACCGATTTTCAAACTCGGTGATACCGAAGCAGTTTTGGAACCTAAACTAGTGAACTCGGTTGGACCGAGTCACAGTTCGGTGGCACCGAGACTGCTAGGGTTTCACAAAGTTCCAAAATCGGTCACACCGATAAGTAATTCTCGGTCAGACCGAGTCTCACTTGTGCAATGGCATAAGCCAAATCGGTGGGACCGAGTTTTTCAACTCGGTGGGTCCGAGATGGTTTCGGTGGAAACCTAACCCTAAAATTTTCGAATCAAACCTAATCTACGAGCGCATTGACTGGATAGGAGTGTTTCAATCGTGGCAAGAATCATGATGATCACAATGTGCTAAGAATCGGATTGGGGAATAGCACAAAGATCGAGTCCATACCCTAGTTCGGCGGAGACTCGCTACGGCGGCAACGGCGGGGTAGAATTCCCGTTGACGGCGACGGAGACCAGCGACTGAAGGCGGCTGGCGGCGAGGAGACGATCCGGAGACCACGTTGGCAGAGCAGGCTATCGCGCGGGCGAAGGGGTTCGGAGAAATTTCCAAATTTTTGCCCGTGGCTATATATAGCCCGACCCTGTCGGTGTGACCGAGTGGAACAACTCGGTGGCACCGAGATGCAAAACTGTATACAGTTGTTGCAACTCGGTGTGACCGAAAGTTTCAAATCGGTTGCACCGAGATCGAAAACCTAGATCAACTTAATGATCTCGGTAGGACCGAAAGTGGGGTATCGGTCAGACCGAGAATCATAAAGAGGTTTTGGAAGTTTAAGTCTATGACGAATCGGGGACTCCGAGCGCTCCTCACACAGAGTGGTTCGAATCTGACTTGATCAAATTTTGTGATGTAGCATGAATAGAGTTTGAGACGAGAAAAGCATAGATAGCTAGAGGAGGTTCTTAGGCATTCTTGTCCATCCACTTGGCAAAAGGAAATAAAACCAAACAATCAAAACAACAAGTGGATGTCCTCGAATGAGTAAAATATGCAACCAGCATGCTCACACAATAAGATGGCAAACACAAAACACAAAATTATGAAATAAGCATACTGCCTAGTAACGTGAACCTGAATAGTAATGGTCTGATATACGAAAAAATGCAATCAGAGAGACTACTATTGGACCACATACTCCAACATTCGCTTGACAAGGCACACTATCTCAATGAACAAGGAATAAAGCCTAACAAAATAATTGCTGTAATGCTCGCCAAAGAGATTACACTAGCATCTAGATACAGAAAGATACACTAAATTGGGAACTCTCGTGGGGGACAGAGGTACGCAGTAACGGAAAGACACAAATCTCCAATAGGAAATAGCTAATTATTGGTGAATGGATCTTAGCACGCTAAGAGAAGCACTAAACTACGTTTGCAGGTACATTACATAGAGCATAGAACGGGTTAGCCCCGTTGATACACCTGAGTATTGAGGAATATGCGAGTTTGATAGTTTTTTATTCCACTGAGGGACGTAGAGCTTATGAGGGTAAGAGCTACTAGTGCTGGTAGTCAGTCTATAAGCAGTATGCACGGGGGTAGAGGCGGCAACTTGGGTGCTGCCACCACATTGAAGAAGGGAAGGGTGTAACTACGGGTCCGGGCGCGTTTCCTCGCCTTAATGGAGCTTCATGTCCATTGTGTCGAAGACTGTATGATTTGCTCAATGTTGATGTAGATCACTTGGAGCTATCCATTTGAGTGAATTGCACTTTCAATACCTACATGGGTTAGTCCCACAAGGAACAAACAAGGATATCCATAGACATAGAGTGATGCACACACAAGATGATGTCCATGAAAACTTTTAGGTTACCTTGTCCCTTGTCTTACCAACAAGAGGGTTTGTGACTCCTTGAACTAGTGCAAGATGTGGAATTTGATTGCACTTGTTCTTGCCAAAATGATAAGAGTGAAGTATGTTGGCGGAGTCACCCTCAAGAACTCTCTAGTTCTTCTTCTTTTGGATCCACACCATCTTGATGGGAATCCTTGGAGTTGTAGTCGTACTTGATGAAGTGGAACTTGAATTAGTCTTGGGAATCCACTTGACTAAGGTCTTAGGAGCTTCTTCAAATGCATCAATTTCCTCTTGAAGCTTGTCCTTGCCTTTTTGCTTGTAGTCTTGTGGTGGAAGATCATCTTGAGCTTGTGTCCCCTTGAAAGAAGTATCATACTTCTCTTGTTGAGGAACAAACTTTGTCTTGGGGTATTGATCTTCTTCCCACTCAACTCCATTGGCATTGAACTTTCATTCAAAACCAACACCTTGATTCTTCCGGTGCATTCCTTGCTTGCGCACAATTTCCTCGAATTGCTTACTCCCGGCAAGGCTTTTGTACACTCCTTTCTCTATAATTCCCTTCAATAAGCTATTTTCTTGCTCAAGTGTAACTTGGCTAAGAGAATCATTAGTGGAATCAAGAGAACTACTAGAAGCAACAATATTGGATTTAGCATGATCATTGTTACTGCTAGAGGAAGAATTTTTCTTGTTCTTGTTACTAGACTTGACTTGAGGCATGTAAGTGGATAAGAGTAAACGCTTGGCAATGTAAGAAGAACTTTTCTTGCGGAGATCATCATTGATTGCTTTTAAGAACTCATGCTCTTGCTCAAGATTGAACTTTTCAAAGCGTAATTTCTCATGAGCTCTTAAAAGTTCTCGATGATCTTCGAAGATAGTTTCATGAGCTAACTTGAGAGTGTTTAGTTCTTTAGTTAGAGCCTCAATCTTCTCCTTATCATTGTCATTCGTTTTATCTTGATTAGCATGATTAATTAACGTTTCATCATAGTATTCATCACTAGAGTTGTCAACAAGCAAATCATCACCTAACAAGTCATCTTCATCACTATTGAAATCAACATACTCGGGGTGTGTTACCTTAAGACCTTTGGCCATGAAGCATCTTCCAATTCCTTCATTTGGTGAGTCAAATATGTCGTAGGAGTTGGTTGACACAAGTGCTAGACCGGCAACACCTTCATCTTGAGTATCTTCGGAGTCGGAGTGATAACTTCTCTCGGAGTGGCTGTCGGAGTCGGAGCCGGATACCCATTCACCAACATGAGCTTGATGTCTTCGTTTTGTGTAGCTCCTTGATGATTTTTCCTTCCTTTCCGAATCCTTGCTTCTCCGTGAGTATCTTCGTTCATAACGATCATCTCTACTCCTTCTCTCTCTTGGTGGTGATTCTTTGCTTCTTCTTTTTGGAGAATCTTCTCTTCTCTTGTAGGGATCCGTACACTCATTGGAATAGTGTCCGGGTCTTCCACAACTGTAGCAGTTTCGCTCTCGACTAGAAGATCTTTTGTCATTGTAGGACCTTGACTTGAAGCTTCTATCTTTGCTTCTACTCTTGTAGAACTTGTTGAAGTTCTTCACCATTAAGCTCAATTCTTCATTGAAGTTTTGTTTCTCACTTGATGATGTAGGGGCTTCACATGAGGCTTTGTAGGCACCACTTGATTTGTTGTGAAGTTCCTCTTTATCCTTAAGTGACATCTCATGAGCAACAATTCTTCCAATCACCTCCGTTGGCTTGAGATCTTTGTAATTGGGCATCATTTGGATCAATGTGCACACGGTATCATATTTTCCATCCAAGGCTCTTAGGATCTTCTTGATGATGAATCTATCGGTCATCTCTTCACTTCCTAAGCCGGCAATCTCATTTGTGATGAGAGCAAGCCTAGAGTACATTTCAGCGACACCTTCACCATCCTTCATTTTGAACTTGTCAAGTTGACTTTGAAGCACATCCAACTTGGATTCCTTGACGGAGTCGGTACCTTCGTGCATATCAATCAAAGTGTCCCAAATTTCCTTTGCATTCTTAAGACGGCTGATTTTGTTGAATTCTTCGGGGCACAATCTGTTGAAGAGAATATCACAAGCTTGAGCATTGTATTGCAACATCTTCAACTCATCCGCGGTAGCTTCACGGTTTGGTTCTTTCCCATCAAAGAAGTCACCTTGCAAACCAACACACACAATAGCCCAAATGGCGGGGTTATGTCCAAGAATATGCATTTTCATTTTATGCTTCCAACTAGCAAAGTTAGTACCATCAAAGTAAGGACCTCTACGGTGATAATTTCCCTCGCTAGACGCCATACTCTCCTAGGTTGTGAAACCAAGGCTATGACCACCAAAAGCTATGGAGATCAAAGCAAATGGAGACCAAAGCTCTGATACCACTTGTAGGATCGAAAGTATGTCTAGAGGGGGGTGATTAGACTACTTGACCAAATAAAAACTTAACCTTTTCCCAATTTTAGTTCTTGGCAGATTTTAGCTATTGTAGGACAAGTCAAGCAATCATCACATAATTCAAGCAAGCATGCAAAGAGTATATTGGCAGCGGAAAGTAAAGCATGCAACTTGCAAGAATGTAAAGGGAAGGGTTTGGAGAAACCAAACGCAATTGGAGACACGGATGTTTTTCCCGTGGTTCGGATAGGTGGTTCTATCCTACATCCACGTTGATGGAGACTTCAACCCACAAAGGGTAACGGTTGCGCGAGTCCACGGAGGGCTCCACCCACGAAGGGTAACGGTTGCGCGAGTCCACGGAGGGCTCCACCCACAAAGGGTCCACGAAGAAGCAACCTTGTCTATCCCACCATGGCCATCGCCCACAAAGGACTTGCCTCACTAGCGGTAGATCTTCACGAAGTAGGCGATCTCCTTGCCCTTACAAACTCCTTGGTTCAACTCCACAATTTTGTCGGAGGCTCCCAAGTGACACCTAGCCAATCTAGGAGACACCACTCTCCAAGAAGTAACAAATGGTGTGTAGGTAATGAACTCCTTGCTCTTGTGCTTCAAATGATAGTCTCCCCAACACTCAACTCTCTCTCATAGGATTTGGATTTTGTGGAAAGAAGATTTGAGTGGAAAGCAACTTGGGGAAGGCTAGAGATCAAGATTCATATGGTAGGAATGGAATATCTTGGTCTCAACACATGAGTAGGTGGTTCTCTCTCAGAACATATGAGTTGGAATTGTGTATGTGTTCTGATGGCTCTCTCCACGAGTGAAGAGGAGGTGGAGGGGTATATATAGCCTCCACACAAAATCCAACCGTTACACACAGTTTTCCAATCTCGGTGGGACCGAATCAACAAACTCGGTCGGACCGAAAAGGTAAACCTAGTGACCGTTAGAGATTTTCGGTGGGACTGACATGCAACTCGGTAGGACCGATACGGTTAGGGTTTGGGCATAACATAACCTCGGTGAGACCGATTACACAAACCCGGTGAGACCGATTTTGGTAATTAGCTAACCAGAGAGTTGGTCAGGCAAACTCGGTGGGACCGATTTGCTCTTTCGATGAGACCGAAAAGTTACAAAAAGGAAACACTGAATTTACATTGCAATCTCGGTGGGACCGATTCGCTCTTCCGGTGAGACCGAAAAGTTACGAAAGGGAAACAGAGAGTTTGCAATCCCATCTCAGTGAGACCGAGATCCCTATCGGTAGAACCGATTTGCTAGGGTTTGGCAGTGGCTTATGACAAATGAAACTCGGTGGCGCCGGATAGAAAGAATCGGTAGGACCGAGTTTGGCTTTGGGTTTAGGTCATATGTGGATATGGGAAAGTAGTTGAGGGTTTTGGAGCATATCACTAAGCACATGAAGCAAGAGGCTCATTAAGCAACACCTCATCCCTCCTTGATAGTATTGGCTTTTCCTAAAGACTCAACGTGATCTTGGATCACTAAAATATAAAATGAAGAGTCTTGAGCTTTTGAGCTTGAGCCAATCCTTTGTCCTTAGCATTTTGAGGGTTCCACTTTCACATCCATGCCATGCAATCATTGAGCTTTCCTGAAATAATCATCTTGGAATAGCATTAGCTCAATGAGCTATATGTTGTTATGAATTACCAAAACCACCTAGGGATAGTTGCACTTTCACATTATATGCATCAGCTCCAAATCATGTCTTGGGTCAATAGTTGGGTTTGCCTGGCTCCCATTCTTTGGTACCTTACGTTCCGCTATATCGGCTAAGGTAGCGCTGGGAGAACTACTGCGATTGTGTCCCGGTTCTTCCGGACGAGCACCTCAGTAGAGAAAGCCGAAAAGTGACTATCCTGATAGGGCGAGAGCTGGTCGCTGTTCGCGAGGTCTCAAGTCCTTAAAGACTTTTTCCGCTTCGGGCAAGGAGTCGGCCTTGCCCGACTTAGGCGTGTATAGTGCCCCAAATTCGACCTTCCGAATACTAGGGGCTTCACCAAAATTTAAAATTGTAGACTTCTATGGCTAAGTGAGAGTGATAAAGCCTTATAGTCCGATTGCCTGGTTCGTTGTGCTAAACACCTCCCTCGAATGACCCAAAATTGGGATAAAGAGTGCTCAGGTTTATCCCGAACACCCCAGTACTAGTTACATGGGGGCAGAAGCCGACGACTGGCCAACTCTCAGATTTTATAAACGGCCGCACAGAAGGTAATATTTTAAATTAAAACAGCGTTGCATAGCATAAATGAACTCGTTTCACATTACAGAATCAAATGAGCATGTTCATTCAAAAATTACATCCCTGGCACATTCATCCGCCACAAGGCGGGAACCCTTCAGGACACTCTCATAATACATTTTGGGGCAGCGATGCTCCTTGCCCTCCGGCGGCCCCTCCTTCACCAGCTTCGCCCAGTGCACCTTCGCCCGGGCAAAAGCCCTGCGCGCACGCTCGATGCGGACGGACCGCTTTATGACTTCAAGCCGTGGGCAGGCATTCACAAGCCGCCTCACCAGACCGAAGTAGCTGCCAGGCAGGGGCTTTCCAGGCCATATCCGGACAATAAGACCCTTAATGGCATGTTCGACCGCCTTGTGGAGCTCGACCAATTGCTTCAGCTGGTCGCTCAAGGGCATTGGATGTTCGGTCCCAGTATACTGAGACCAGAACAACTTTTCCGTCGAGCTCCCCTCCTCAGCTCGGCAAAACTCCGCGGCATTCAGTACACTGCGGGGAAGATCTTGGAACGCTCCTGGAGAGCTCCGAACTCGGGTAAGTAAAAGGAAAGTTTCCTTCACATGCTTGCTTTGCATAATGAATGCCTTACCCGCTGCTATCTTCTTCACCGCATTCATCTCCTGGAGGGCCTTGTGGGCTTCAGCCTTGGCACTCCGTGCGCTTTCGAGCGCCTCAGCAAGCTCGGACTCTCGCGTCTTAGAGTCAAGCTCCAAGGACTCATGTTTTTTGGCAAGAGCCTCAAGCTCTTGCTGCACCTCGCCTACTCGGGCTTCTTGCTTTTCCCGCTCAATGCGCTCCTTGGCCGCTTTATCTTCGGCCTCGGACAACGCCTTCTTCAGGGTCGCCACTTCGGTTGTGGCCCCTGGCAAATTCATGATGATCCTATTACTTCACAACCGAACTTCCTTTTAAATATATAGACAAGGTATTGCTTACATTTGCTCTCCTCGAGCTGCCTCTTGGTAAGGCCGAGCTTGTTCTCGGACCGCTCCAGGTCCTGCTTCAGTGTAGAGACCTCCGCAGTACGTGCGGCGGCGGCCAGCAGTGAAGCCTGCACATACACATAGACATATTCTGATTAGACTCCTGGGTCATCATTTGATCCTCTATTCGGCCTTTCTTCGTGAACGCCGAACAGAGCATCAGGGGCTACTGTCTATGCGGTAATATTTTCTTATATTTTGATTGCTTACCTCAAAGCCTGTTAGGAGGCTGGC
>NC_053027.1:425627798-425786720 GCF_003073215.2 Triticum urartu
GTGGGTGAACAAATTACTGTTGAGCAATTGACAGAATTGAGCATAGTTATGAGAATATCTAGGCATGATCATGTATATAGGCATCACGTCCGTGACAAGTAGACCGAAACGATTCTGCATCTACTACTATTACTCCACTCATCGACCGCTATCCAGCATGCATCTAGAGTATTAAGTTAAAAACAGAGTAATGCTTTAAGCAAGATGACATGATGTAGAGAGATAAATTCATGCAATATGAAATAAACCCCATCTTGTTATCCTCGATGGCAACGATGCAATACATGCCTTCCTGCCCCTTCTATCACTGGGAAAGGACACCGCAAGATCGAACCCAAAGCTAAGCACTTCTCCCATGGCAAGAAAAACCAATCTAGTAGGCCAAACCAAACTGGTAATTCGAAGAGACTTGCAAAGATAACCAATCATACATAAAAGAATTCAGAGAAGATTCAAATATTATTCATAGATAGACTTGATCATAAACCCACAATTCATCGGTCTCAACAAACACACCGCAAAAAGAAGAAGATTACATCAAATAGATCTCCACAAGAGAGGGGGAGAACTTTGTATTGAGATCCAAAAAGAGAGAAGAAGCCATCTAGCTAATAACTATGGACCCGAAGGTCTGAGGTAAACTACTCAAACTTCATCAGAGAGGCTATGATGATGTAGAAGCCCTCCGTGATGACGGCCCTCTCCGGCGGAGCTCCGGAACAGGCCCCAAGATGGGATCTCATGGATACAGAAAGTTGCGGCGGTGGAATTAGGTTTTTGGCTCCGTATATGTTCATTTGGGGGTACGTAGGTATATATAGGAGGAAGAAGTACGTCGGTGGAGCTTCGGTGGGCCCACGAGGGTGGGGGGCGCGCCTAGGGGTATAGGGCGCGCCCCCTACCTCTTGCCCACCTCGAAGCTTCCTTGGCATAGGGTCCAAGTCTCCTGTGTCATATTCGGGAAGAAAATCACGTTCCAGAAAGGTTTATTCCGTTTGGACTTTGTTTTATATTCCGTTTCTTCGAAACACTGAAATAGGCAAAAAACAGCAATTCTGGGCTGGGCCTCCGGTTAATAGGTTAGTCCCAAAAATAATATAAAAGTGGAAAATAAAGCCCAATATAGTGCAAAACAGTAGATAATATAGCATGGAGCAATAAAAAATTATAGATACGTTGGAGACGTATCAAGCTTGCATACTTTGTTAGCTCCCTCTGGATCGACAAAACCTTCTAGTTGCATCATATACAACTCTTCTTCTAGAAATCCATTCAGGAATGTAGTTTTTACATCCATTTGCCAAATTTTATAATCATAAAATACGGCAATTGCTAACATGATTCGGACAGACTTAAGCATCGCTACGGGTGAGAAGGTCTCATCGTAGTCAATCCATTGAACTTGTTGAAAACCTTTCGCAACAAGTCGAGCTTTATAGACAGTAACATTACCGTCAGCATCAGTCTTCTTCTTGAAAATCCATTTATTCTCAATGGCTTGCCGATCAACGGGCAAGTCAACCAAAGTCCACACTTTGTTCTCATACATGGATCCCATCTCATATTTCATGGTTTCAAGCCATTTTGCGGAATCTGGGCTCACCATCGCTTCTTCATAGTTCGTACGTTCATCATGGTCTAGTAACATGACTTCCAAAACAGGATTACCATACCACTCCGGTGCGGACCTTACTCTGGTTGATCTATGAGGTTCAGTAATAACTTGATCTGAAGCTTCATGACCATCATCATTAATTTCCTCACTAATTGGTGTAGGCGTCACAGGAACCAGTTTCTGTGATGAACTACTTTCCAATAAGGGAGCAGGTACAGTTACCTCATCAAGTTCTACTTTCCTCCCACTCACTTCTTTTGAGAGAAACTCCTTCTCTAGAAAGGATCCATTCTTAGCAACGAATGTCTTGCCTTCGGATCTGTGATAGAAGGTGTACCCAACAGTCTCCTTTGGGTATCCTATGAAGACACATTTCTTTGGTTTGGGTTCGAGCTTATCAGGTTGAAGCTTTTTCACATAAGCATCGCAGCCCCAAACTTTAAGAAACGACAACTTTGGTTTCTTGCCAAACCACAGTTCATAAGGCGTCGTCTCAACGGATTTCGATGGTGCCCTATTTAACGTGAATGCAGCCGTCTCTAAGGCGTAACCCCAAAACGATAGCGGTAAATTAGTAAGAGGCATCATAGATCGCACCATATCTAGTAAAGTACGATTACGACGTTCGGACACACCATTACGCTGTGGTGTTCCGGGTGGCGTGAGTTGCGAAACTATTCCGCATTGTTTCAAATGTAGACCAAAGTCGTAACTCAAATATTCTCCTCCACGATCTGATCGTAGAAACTTTATTTTCTTGTTACAATGATTTACAACTTCACTCTGAAATTCTTTGAACTTTTCAAATGTTTCAGACTTATGTTTCATTAAGTAGATATACCCATATCTACTCAAATCATCTGTGAAGGTGAGAAAATAACGATATCCGCCACGAGCTTCAATATTCATTGGACCACATACATCTGTATGTATGATTTCCAACAAATCAGTTGCTCTCTCCATAGTTCCGGAGAATGACGTTTTAGTCATCTTGCCCATGAGACACGGTTCGCAAGTACCAAGTGATTCATAATCAAGTGGTTCCAAAAGTCCATCAGTATGGAGTTTCTTCATGCGCTTTACACCGATATGACCTAAACGGCAGTGCCAAAAATAAGTTGCACTATCATTATCAACTCTGCATCTTTTGACTTCAACATTATGAATATGTGTATCACTACTATCGAGATTCATCAAAAATAGACCACTCTTCAAGGGTGCATGACCATAAAAGATATTACTCATATAAATAGAACAACCATTATTCTCTGATTTAAATGAATAACCATCTCGCATCAAACAAGATCTAGATACAATGTTCATGCTCAACGCTGGCACCAAATAACAATTATTTAGGTCTAATACTAATCCCGAAGGTAGATGTAGAGGTAGCGTGCCGACGGCGATCACATCAACTTTGGAACCATTTCCCACGTGCATCGTCACCTCGTCCTTGGCCAGTGTTCGCTTAATCCATAGTCCCTGTTTCGAGTTGCATATATTAGCAACATAACCAGTATCAAATACCCAGGTGCTACTGCGAGCTCTGGTAAGGTACATGTCGGTGTCAAAACCGGCGGATCTCAGGTAGGGGGTTCCGAACTGTGCGTCTAGACCGGATGGTAACAGGAGGCAAGCGATTAAGTTGGGTAACGCCAGGGTTTTCCCAGTCACGACGTTGTAAAACGACGGCCAGTGAATTGTAATACGACTCACTATAGGGCGAATTCGAGCTCGGTACCCGGGGATCTACCACGAGATCAAGGAGGCTAAACCCTAAAAGCTAGCCTATGGTATGATTGTTGCATGATGAAGTTGTCCTTCGGACTAAAACCCTCCGGTTTATATAGACACCGGAGAGGGTTAGGGTTACACCAAGTCGGTTACAATGGTAGGAGATCTTGAATATTCACATTGCTAAGCTTTCCTTCCACGCCAAGGAAAGTCCCATCCGGACACGGGACAAAGTCTTCAATCTTGTATGTTCATAGTCTTGGAGTCCCGCTGAAGGTATAGTTCGGCTACCCGAACACCCCCCCTAATCCAGGACTCCCTCAGTAGCCCCTGAACCAGGCTTCAATGACGATGAGTCTGGCGCGTAGATTGTCTTCGACATTGTAAGGTGGGTTCCTCCTCCAAATTCTTCATAAAAGTTTGTAAACACCAAGAGTAGTGTCTGGCTCTGCAAAATAAGTTTCCACGTATTGCCACAGAGAGAATAATATTAACACAAATCTAATCCGCTGACGTATTCCGCAGCGTGACATCACACTATGGCCAAGCCTTTATTTGAATCATTTTCACTTTTCCACCTCAGCGTGTTTTGCGAGGCGGTTTCCTTGGCACGTCTTGTCAAAGCAGAGATCGCGTCCCCTTTATTTACGGGATTCTCATTAATACGGACGTGGGTAACCCAATCGTGCCCGTTAGCATGTCTTCTCGATTAAAGGCGAGTCCCAAACGGTTACGGGGAGGGCTCCTGGTATTCAACCTCTTATAAAGAGACCAAGGCCTTACTCCTTTTCTCCAATCTCAAAACAAGTTTGCCTGTCGCCTCGAGTTCCAACACCCTAGGCTCCAGATTCCAGGCGCTTTGGACCTTCGACAATGTCCGGTTCCGACCTTCAAGGCCGATGGATGCCCTCCTCCGTCACGGAGGAGGATGTGCTAAAGTTGAGAGAGGCTAAGTTCTTGACCGCCAAAATTTTGCATAGGTTGCCTGCTCAAAGGCAGGCTATTCCCAGTCCCCAGCCCGGTGAGAGCATAGTGTTCATGTCTCACTTCCTTCGGGGGTTAGGCTTCCCGATGGATCCCTTCGTGAGGGGGCTGATGTTCTATTATGGGCTGGAATTTCATGACTTAGCTCCGGAGTCCATCCTCCACATTTCCTCATTCATCGTTGTGTGCGAAGCGTTCCTCCGTGTTACTCCTCACTTCGGATTATGGCTCAAGACTTTTGGAGTGGAGCCGAAGATGATCGAGGGACGGCACGCAGAGTGCGGAGGCGCTGTCATAAGTAAAAATGCTAATGCTCCATGGCCCGAGGGCTCCTTTCAAGAGGAGCTCGGCTTGTGGCAACGAGAGTGGTTCTATATCACCGCTCCCAGGAGCACCAAGTGGGTGGCGCCTCCTGCCTTTCGCTCGGGTCCCCCACCACGGCTAGCGTCATGGGTCAACAAAGGCTTAGATTGGGGGTTATCCAAAGACGTGCCCTTGTTGCAGGGCCGCATTAGGGATCTCTTAGAAAGAGAACTCAACCTGGTCAAGGTGACGCAGGTCATGCTGATTCGCCGAACACTGCCCGGCAAACGTCGCTCCCTTCATCTGTGGGAGTTTAATCCGGAGGGACCATGAGCTCTCCAGCATTTTATGGGCGCAACCCCCGTGGAGATGTATAAAATGTTCTTCGGATCACAAGCAATGTGTCCGGATTTGACCGAGGACACAGGTTTAAGCTGCAATCGCCCGGATACTCAAGTAAGTAACCTTGTGCCTGGACTTGCTATCCGTAAAATTGTCATAAATTCGCCCCTAAAAGAGCTGTCCTTTTAAACAGGAGTGGATAGCGAAGGCAAAGCTAATCAGGTATCCGGCTCCCCTTCCTGAGACCAGGCCGGATCCCGTGCTGGTCAGGATGTTGAAGATCGTGCCTTTGCAGGGAAGTGAGGGGGAGGACAAGGAAACTATGGCCTCCTCGAAGGAGGCTGCTCCGAAGGGAAGAACCGACAATTCCTCTCCTAAGGGGAAGAAGAGGGCCGCCTCTGACGACCCGGAGACCATGGCCTCAAAGTGGGGGAAAAAGTCCTCGTTAGAGGGTCCGACGCCGGGGAGTTCCTCGATCGAACCACGCCATCAAAGGGATCAGCCCTCCAGCAAGCCGTAAGTAGAGAAAGATTTTCCTTTAGAGGGATGAGAGAAATCCTTGCGTTTTATCTGAGAAGATTAACCGAAATTTTACTTTGTAGCTCGGACCTCAGCCCTTCTCAGCAGAGCTCATCTTCGGGGGATCTTCTTTCGGAGATGATGGAGAGTGGAACGCCTCTCCCTGCTGTACCGCCTGGTGAGGCGGGCGACCCTGAGGTGTCGTCGCGGAGGGTTTCTCCGAATCCGGCAGGGGTGGAAGGTAGCCATATGTCCCCCAAGGTTCTCCGCGTCCGGCCTTCGATGGAGGTCATAGGACGAGTCCGGCACCATCCGATGCGCGGTCGGAGGAGCTGATGATTCTGCTGGGGTGAGCTTCTATCTCAGAGGAGCACCGTGCATTGATGGGTACGGTGATTGGAAAGCGGATTGCATGGGGCCGTCAGAAGTTTGTTGACGGGTTTTGAGGTACGTTTGATAATGTACTTCTTTGTCAGTTGCGCATAAACAAGATGCGCCCTGTGTAGATAGTAGCCCCTGAGACTCTGTGCGTTGTCAAAATTGACGGCGCGCAGAGGATCATAATCCCAGGTCTAAAATGTCGCCTTTGTATACAGGTGGCGAAGTGTCCGGAATCGAGCCGAGCTGATGATTTTGCCTAACTAAAGCGACAACTTGACGTGGCAGATGCCGACATCGCGCTCGTCAACGAGCGGCTTGATGAGGCTCAAGGTATGCAATTCCTCGGATGGCATCTGGTAAGAGGAGCTTTATGCCAGTATCTTACAATGTGTGTGCTTGACGCAGATGGTGCGGCCGCCGTGGAGAGTCTTCGGGCGGAACTTGCCCGAGCTAAGGAACAAGCCAGGAAAAGTGATGCGGCTGCCGAGAAGGCCCTTGAAGAGCTGAGAGCCGAACAGGCTGCTCACTACCGAAACAAGAAGGAGATGGCCGTGAAGTTAAAAAGTGCTGCTGACCGTTGCAACTTTCTTGAGAAAGAAGACTGGGCGAGACAGACGGACTTAGAGAAGGCCGTTGCTGATGCCAAGGACGCTCGCTCTGCGATGAGAGCTGCGAAGGAGGAGCTGCATCAGGCCGGACAGATTGCAGCTGGAAAGCCCTTTATGCTGCGGAGGAAGTTTTGCGATCCGAAGTTTGTTCCGTTGGACCGGATGTGGAGTGCGGAGGACACCTATCTGGATTTGGCAGGGAGTGCTGCTGATGCGACCGAATACTTTCGAGATCAAGAAGATCGCGAAGTGGAAAGGCTTTTCTGGTCGCAGTTCCAGAATCCAGAGCGTCCACTGGTAGTGGACGATCGTCTGGCTCAATGGGCCGAACTGAATAGATTGTCCAGACTCGCCATGAAGTACGTCATGGGTCATTTGTGGCCGGGGAGATCGGAGCCGAAGAGTTATTTCAGCTTGGTGTAGCAATTCCTTGACGCGGTGCCACGTATCAATGCGATGAAGAGGTCAGCATGCATAGAGGGCGCACGGATGGCTCTTGCCCGTGTCAAGACATACTGGGCAGAGATGGAGACCACCGTTGTTGCATCCCGCGATTCGGACAAAAGCCGAGTACCCTCCGAGCACTATTTTCAGGAAGTCCTTGAAGGCGCTCGTGTAATAGAGACGCAGTGCTCGAAGGATGCTATGTTCTGATAGCATATGTAATTATAAAGCAATATTTTGATGAATTGTAGTAGCCTTTTATACTTGTGCCTTCAAGTATTTGGAACACCTCCTGTGCGGCCGTTTTAAGATATATATACAAAATCTGAAAGATTGCAGTCGTTGGCTTCAGCCCCCACGCACATAGTGCGGGGGTGCTCGCAGAAGGCGCATTTTCACACTTAATCCAACGTCTTGGTCCTACAAAGGAGGTGATAGCGCAGTGAGCTAGGCAACCGGACTATAATGCTTTAACACTTTCACTTAGCCATAGGAGCTTGACAATGGGACTATTTAGGTAGCCCCTGGTGGCAAGTGCGCTCGCCCGAATTCGGGGCGCGTATGTGCCTGGCCGGGAAACGGCCCTTCGTTAATGCGGAGGAATCCTACATATTCCGGAGAGTCATTGAGTGGTTGACCAGTCTCACGCCATATCATGACAGTCGGTTTTCGGCTTTCTCTACTGAGGTGCTCGCCTGGCCGAACCAGGGCACAATCGCAGTAGTTCTCCTGGTGCCGCCTTAGCCGATAGAGCGGAACGTAAGGCGGCCGAACACAGGAGCCGGGCAACCCAACATTTGACCAAAATCATGACTCGGAGCTGATGCATATAAGGCCAAACTCGCGACGCCGAACACTCCCTAAGGTATTCGGTCTTTATGAGAGCGGGCGAGGTAACGCTCTGAGGTATAAGCCCCTAGTGTCCAGGTACGTGCAAGAATTCTGACGTGGCCACATGCCAAGACGCCAGCCTCCTCCTTGGTCATAGAACCAGGGGATGTGTATCAACAAGAGACAGTAAAAAAGGTTTACGCAGGGTCTTAATCTGAAAAGAATCCTTGGAACGGGTCCCTACTGCATGTCTGCGCCTGTGTCTCCGTTGTGCCATATCCTGGACGGGCGCAGCACGATGTTCATCTATAAAAAGAGAGCAACTAAGTTGAAAAAGGGGCGTGCCGAACAAAAGTTATATGAAATAAACAAAGTGTAAAGTAAAATATGAAAAATTGAGCTTTATTGTCTCTTATTTTATACGTGTGAAGCCCCTAGTGCAGGGGTATATGGCCACTAAGACTTTATCAATGATACTTTTGTGCCGGACTCGTCTGTCCGTGTCCGTGGTCTTAATGACCTGTTCCGATGTTCTGGCTGGTGAAGCCATTGTATTGTGGGGCTGTTAAAGCGGCCGCACAATCCTCCGCTTGGGGGAGGTGTTCTCACTGCTTCCCCTTTAAGGAGATGATGCCACGTGGACCGGGCATCTTAAGCGTAAGAGATGCATAATGCGGTATTGCATTAAAGCGGGCGAAGGCTTCGCGTCCCAGTAGTGCTTGATAGCGACTTGAGAATGGGACGATGTGGAAAGTCAGCTTTTCGCGACGAAAGTTATTGGCAGAGCCGAAAATAACCTCGAGCCGGAGAAAACCCATGCAATGGGTGTCCGGACCTGGCGTTACTCCTTGAAAGGAGGTTTTGCTGTGGCGAATTCTTTTTGGGTCGATCCCCATGTGGCGGATTGAGTCCTGATATATTAGGTTGAGTCCGCTGCCACCGTCCATAAGGACATTTGAAAACTGGAGTCCGCCAATTATTGGATCGAGTACCAGGGCAGTCCAGCCTGGGTTCCTAACACTTCTAGAATAATCCAGATGATCGAAGATGATTGGTTTTGACAACCAGTGGTGGGATTCCTTTGGGATAGGCCGTGGGGTGCGTACCTTTATGGGTGCTGCATGTTTTGTTATGTGGAGTAAGTTTACTATTTTTACTTCTTGTGGGAAATTCTTTTGTTTCCTGGTACTTTGCTTTTGGGGTTCGTCCTCGTCTTCGCTTGGTGTGTCGAGCCCCTTGTGTTTGGCGTTGAGTCTGCCGGATTGTTTGAAAACCCAACAATCTCTGTGGGTATGGTTAGCAGGCTTTCCGGGAGTGCTGTGTATTTGACATATCCTATCCAAGATTTTGTTTAGGTTGGATAGGTCGTCCCTGTTATCTTGGAGGGGCGGCTTTTTCTGATTTTGTCATGAGCTTTTGAATCCGGCGTTGACTGCCGTGCTCTTCGGACTTTTTTCCTTAGTCCGGCGATGGTCCTTATTGCGTCGCGGTTTTCCGTTTCCATCCCTAGTTTCGGATGTACTTGGGTCACTGGTGCTGCATCTTGCCAACCAGATGTCCTCTCTTGTGCAAAAGCGGGTCATGAGTCTTGTTAGTGCGGCCATTGTTCTTGGCTTTTCTTGGCCGAGGTGTCTGGCGAGCCATTCGTCTCGGACATTATGCCTGAATGCCGCTAAGGCTTCGGCGTCCGGACAGTCGACTATCTGATTCTTTTTAGTAAGAAATCTATTCCAGAATTGCCGAGCTGACTCTCCGGGCTGTTGAGTTATGTGACTAAGATCGTCTGCATCCGGAGGGCGGACATAGGTCCCTTGAAAATTTGCTCGAAAAGCGTCCTCGAGCTCTTCCCAACTTCCGATTGTGTTTTCAGGAAGGCTTTTGAGCCAATGCCGGGCTGGCCCTTTAAGCTTAAGAGGTAAGTATTTTATGGCATGGAGGTCATCTCCTCTAGCCATATGTATGTGGAGGATATAATCCTCGATCCAGACTCTAGGGTCTGTTGTTCCATCATATGCCTCTATGTTTACGGGTTTGAATCCCGCTGGAAATTCATAATCCAGGACCTCATCGGTGAAACATAGGGAGTGTGCGGCACCCCTGTATTTGGGTGTGCCGGATTCTGATAATGGCTTTATTGCATTGCTTACGAGAGCTTGCTTTCTTGGCCCGTAAATGGACTTGGCTGGGCCATGATGCGAATCCTTAAGTGGGTCGCATGCCGGCTTAAGTGCGGCGCTGCTTGCCGCTTTATGCTGGCCATGGGGTCGTCTATCCGAGCGTGTGGCTTTCTCACTTTTGGAATGCAAGGGCTCTAAGGCCTCCTCGTCGAATTCAGGCAGTAGCTTTCTCTTCGGATAGCTTTTAGTGCGGCGACTGTCGCCGTATTTGTCTGCGGTATTGATTACTTTACTCCATCTGATCCTGAGTGCATCTTCCGCAGTTTTTAGCTTCCGCTTCTGCTTTTTCAGGCTGCGTGCGGTTGCAATGAGCCGTTTGTGGAGGTTCTTCTGCTTCGTGGGCTTGTCCGACGTAGGGTCGTCCGGAATGCCCTTTTCGCCGGGGGAGGGATGTTCGGTTTCTCTATCCGGGTTGTCCTGTTGGGACGGTTGCTCTAAGGCATGCTCGTCGTCTACCGGCTCATCCTGCTCTATGGCTGGGTCTTTATCGAGGCGGGGCTTGGGTCGGCGTTTATGCTGACGCTTTGATTGTTTTTCGAGAGATCAATCCCTCTTTCCATCCCCGGTTTCCTCGTTGTTGCTTTCTTTAGGGGTATCCACCATGTACACATCGTGAGATGAGGTGGCTGTCCAATGCCCTATAGGCGTTGGTTCTTGGTTGTCTCCTGCATCCTCGTCCATACCGTCGATGTCTTCGGAGTCGAAGTCGAGCATGTCGGTTAAGTCGTCGACAGTGGCTACGAAGTGGGTGGTGGGTGGGTTTTGAATTTCTTCATCATCCGAATCCCACCTTTGCTGACCGTAGTCCGGCCAGGGCTCTCCTGATAAAGAGAGAGACTTTAGTGATTTCAGGATGTCGCCGAAGGGCGAGTGCTGAAAGATGTCTGCGGCGGTGAACTCCATTATCGGTGCCCAATCGGATTCGATCGTCAGGGGCGCGGGGGGCTCGGAGTTCGGAAAGGAATCCGGCTCCTCGGAGTCACGAGCCATGCGGAGTGCGGGGCTGGAGTTTGGCTCGATCGCCTCTGAGATTGCAGCCCCTGAGGCAGCGTCGAACCGCTGATCCTCGATCGGTGCAGTAGGCTCCGAATCAATGGTCGGAACAGATGCGTGTGCGGCCTCCAAGGCGCTGTTCGGTGGCAGAGCTATATCATGCCCATCGAGACAGTGCGGCGTGCTTGGCTGTGGATGGAATCCGTCGAAGATCAAGTCCCCGCGGATCTCAGCCGTGTAGATTAGGCTTCCAAACCTGACCTGATGGCCAGGGGCGTAGCTTTCGATCTGCTCAAGGTGGCCAAGCGACTTGGCCCGCAGTGCAAAGCCTCCGAAGACGAAGATCTGTCCCGGGAGAAAAGTCTCACCCTGGACTGCATCGTTGTTGATGATCGAAGGAGCCATCGGGCCTAAAGGCGACGACACAGAGGAACTCTCAATGAAAGCACCAATGTCGGTGTCAAAACCGGCGGATCTCGGGTAGGGGGTCCCGAACTGTGCGTCTAGGCCGGATGGTAACAGGAGGCAAGGAACACGATGTTTTACCCAGGTTCGGACCCTCTTGATGGAGGTAAAACCCTACGTCCTGCTTGATTAATATTGATGATATGGGTAGTACAAGAGTAGATCTACCACGAGATCAAGGAGGCTAAACCCTAAAAGCTAGCCTATGGTATGATTGTTGTATGATGAAGTTGTCCTTCGGACTAAAACCCTTCGGTTTATATAGACACCGGAGAGGGTTAGGGTTACACCAAGTCGGTTACAATGGTAGGAGATCTTGAATATCCGCATCGCCAAGCTTGCCTTCCACGCCAAGGAAAGTCCCATCCGAACACGGGACGAAGTCTTCAATCTTGTATCTTCATAGTCTTGGAGTCCGGCTAAAGGTATAGTCCGGCTACCCGAACATCCCCCTAATCCAGGACCCCCTCAGTGCACATCAATAACATGTATATCACATATCCCTTTGTTCACCTTGCCATCCTTCTTATCCGCCAAATACTTGGGGCAGTTCCGCTTCCAGTGACCAGTCTGCTTGCAGTAGAAGCACTCAGTCTCAGGCTTTGGTCCAGACTTGGGTTTCTTCTCTTAAGCAGCAACTTGTTTTCTGTTCTTCTTGAAATTCCCCTTCTTCTTCCCTTTGCCCTTTTTCTTGAAACTGGTGGTCTTATTTACCATCAACACTAGATGCTCCTTCTTGATTTCTACCTCCGCAGCCTTTAGCATTGCGAAGAGCTCGGGAATCGTCTTATCCATCCCTTTCATGTTATAGTTCATCACGAAGCTCTTGTAGCTTGGTGGCAGTGATTGAAGAACTCTGTCAATGACACTATCAACAGGAAGATTAACTCCCAGTTGAGTCAAGTGATTATGATACCCAGACATTTTGAGTATATGTTCACTGACAAAACTATTCTCCTCCATCTTGCAGCTATAGAACTTATTGGAGACTTCATATCTCTCAATCCGGGCATTTGCTTGAAATATTAACTTCAACTCCTGGAACATCTCATATGCTCCATGACGTTCAAAACGTCGTTGAAGTCCCGGTTCTAAGCCATAAAGCATGGCACACTGAACTATCGAGTAGTCATCAGCTTTACTCTGCCAAACGTTCTTAACATTGTCAACAACATCTACAGCAGGCCTGGCACCCAGCGGTGCTTCCAGGACGTAATTCTTCTATGCAGCAATGAGGATAATCCTCAAGTTACGGACCCAGTCCGTGTAATTGCTACCATCATCTTTCTACTTTGCTTTCTCAAGGAACGCATTAAAATTCAACGGAGCAACAACACGGGCCATCTATCAACAGTTAACATAGACAAGCAAGATACTATCAGGTACTAAGTTCATGATAAATTTAAGTTCAATTAATCATATTACTTAAGAACTCCCACTTAGATAGACATCCCTCTAATCCTCTAGTGATCACGTGATCCATATCAACTAAACCATAACCGATCATCACGTGAAATGGAGTAGCTTTCAATGGTGAACATCACTATGTTGATCATATCTACTATATGATTCATGCTCGACCTTTCAGTCTCAGTGTTCCGAGGCCATATCTGCATATGCTAGGCTTATCAAGTTTAACCTGAGTATTCTGCGTGTGCAAAACTGGCTTGCACCCGTTGTAGATGGACGTAGATCTTATCACACCCGATCATCACGTGGTGTCTGGGCACGACGAACTTTGGCAACGGTGCATACTCAGGGAGAACACTTTTATCTTGAAATTTAGTGAGAGATCATCTTATAATGCTACCGTCAATCAAAGCAAGATAAGATGCATAAAAGATAAACATCACATGCAATCAATATAACTGATATGATATGGTCATCATCATCTCGTGCTTGTGATCTCCATCTCCGAAGCACCGTCATGATCACCATCGTCACCGGCGCGACACCTTGATCTCCATCGTAGCTTCGTCGTCGTCTCACCAATCTTATGCTTCTACGACTATCGCTACCGCTTAGTGATAAAGTAAAGCATTACAGGGCGATTGCATTGCATACAATAAAGCGACAACCATATGGCTCCTGCTAGTTGCCGATAACTCGGTTACAAAACATGATCATCTCATACAATAAAATTTAGCATCATGTCTTGACCATATCACATCACAACATGCCCTGCAAAAACAAGTTAGACGTCCTCTACTTTGTTATTGCAAGTTTTACGTGTCTGCTACTGGTCTTAGCAAGAACCGTTCTTACCTACGCATCAAAACCACAACGATAGTTCGTCAAGTTGGTGATGTTTTAACCTTCGCAAGGACCGGGCGAAGCCACACTCGGTTCAACTAAAGTTGGAGAAACTGACACCTGCCAGCCACCTGTGTGCAAAGCACGTCGGTAGAACCAGTCTCGTGTAAGCGTACGCGTAATGTTGTGTAACACCCCGGATGTAACTTTCCCTATTTGTACTCCAACTCTTGCCATTTCCGGCGTTAAGTTACATTTATTTCCTCGGGTTCGGGTCTTTGTCTCAGTGTGCTGTTGTCGTTGTCATGCATCTCATATCATGTCATCTTGTGCATTGCATTCGCATACGTGTTCGTCTCTTGCATTCGAGCATTTTCCCCGTTGTCCGTTTTGCATTCCGGCGCTTCGTTCTCCTCCGGTGGCCATTTCTAGCTTTCTTTCGTGTGTGGGGATTAAACATTTCCGGATTGGACCGAGACTTGCCAAGCGGCCTTGGTTTACTACCGGTAGACTGCCTGTCAAGTTTCGTATCATTTGGACTTCGTTTGATACTCCAACGGTTAACCGAGGGACCGTAAAGGACTCGTGTGTGTTGCAGCCCAACACCCCTCCAATTTGGCCCAAAACCCACCAAACTCTGCTCCATCATCTAGAGCGTTCGATCATGATCGCATGGCCGAAAACCGCACCTCATTTGGACTCTCCTAGCTCCCTATATGCCTATATATACCTCCCCCATTCCAAATCTCGGATCACCTCGTCAAACCCTAAAAAACACCATCTCCGCCGCCGCCGGACGTGTCCGCACAAGCCGGACAACGTCCGGATCCGCCTCCGCCAACCGGGAGCCGCCACGTGGGCGCCCCGGACCACAACACCGCCACTCCCGCCGAGGCCCACTCGGGCCCGAGGCCGGCCCGCCTGCCGCCGATCCGGGCCAGAGGCCGCGCGCCTCGCCCGCGCCTTCTTCCCCGCAGCCGCGCCGCCTCCCCGCCGCCTGTGCGCCGCCGCGCGCCATCTTCGGTGAGGCTGCCGCCCGCTGCCTCCTTCTCCGGCCGCCGCAGCCGTCGCGGGTCCCCGCCGCCGCCGCGCCGTGTCCGCCGCCCGGAGCCGCCGCCTCCTCGACGCCGGCAAGCTCCACCGCCGCCGGCCGCCCTCGCCCCCGTCCTCGCCTCTTCTACTCTCCCGCCGGCGAACCGAACCCCGGCTGCTACAGTGCTCGCGCCGCCGCCTCGGATTGCGTGCAGATCTGGAAACCCTAGATCAGAGGTTGAGTTTTTGCTAAGTCCTAGAAATTTCAGTCCATGTGCACATGTTCGTGACCCCGTAACTTTGCATCCATTGATTGGCTATGTTACCGCTTTGCTCAGCCCCTCTTATAGCTTTGCTAGTTGCAGGTGAAG
The DNA here is from genome assembly GCF_003073215.2 of Triticum urartu. Lineage (NCBI taxonomy): Eukaryota > Viridiplantae > Streptophyta > Magnoliopsida > Poales > Poaceae > Triticum > Triticum urartu. The sequence goes on from NC_053027.1 coordinate 425,642,851, forward strand.
ATTGGAGGCCGTTCCTTGTTGGAACATTTATTTTACTTGTTGGGATATCATTATATTATCTTGCTATCTTAATGCATCTATATACTTGGTAAAGGGTGGAAGGCTCGACCTCTCGCCTAGTGTTTTGTTCCACTCTTGCCGCCCTACTTTCCGTCATATCGGTGTTATGTTCCCGGATTTTGCGTTCCTTACGCGGTTGGGTTATAATGGGAACCCCTTGATATTTCGCCTTGATTAAAGCTTTTCCAGCAATGCCCAACATTGGTCTTACCATTTGCCACCTAGCCTCTTTTTCCCTTGGGTTTTCGGAGCCCAAGGGTCATCTTATTTTAGCCCCCCCGGGCCAGTGCTCCTCTGAGTGTTGGTCCAAATAGAGCCACTTGCAGCGCCACCTCGGGGCAACTTGAGGGTTGGTTTTAGTTGTACGTAGTGTTCATCTGAGTGTGCCCTGAGAAAGAGATATGTGCAGCTCCTATCGGGATTTGTCGGCACATTCGGGCGGTGTTGCTGGATTTGTTTTAACCTGTCGAAGTGTCTTGAGTAACCGAGATACCGAGTCTGATCGGAACATCTTGGGAGGAGGTCTATTCCTTCGTTGACCATGAGAGCTTGTCATGGGCTAACTTGGGACTCCCCTGCAGGGATTTGAACTTTCAAAAGCCGTGCCTGCGGTTATGGGCAGATGGGAATTTGTTAATGTCCGGTTGTAGATAACTTGAACCTTAATTTAATTAAAATGAATCAACCGAGTGTGTTACCGTGATGGCCTATTCTCGGCGGAGTCCGGGAAGTGGACATGGTGTTGGAGTAATGTTTGCGCAGGTTGCTCTCTAGTTTCTCGCTCATGCTTTGCCTCCTCTTCTCGCTCTCTTTTGCGATTAAGTTAGCCACTTTATTTGCTAGTCACTTGCTGCAGCTCCACATATTTACCTTGCCTTACCTATAAGCTTAAATAGTCTTGATCGCGAGGGTGCGAGATTGCTGAGTCCCTGTGGCTCACAGATTACTATTACACCAGATGCAGGGCCTGATGATTCCGCTCCAGGAGATGCGTATGAGCTCAAGTGGGAGTTCGACGAAGACTCTCAACGTTACTATGTTTCCTTTCCCGATGATCAGTAGTGGTGCCCAGTTGGGGGTGATTGGGACCGTGTCGCATGTTGGGTTCTCTTTTATTTTGCGCCATAGTCGGGCCATGAGTGTTTGGATGATGTAATGTTATTTATGTCCTTGATTGACGTGGCGAGTGTAAGCCAACTATGTTATCTCCCCTTTATTATTTATATTACATGGGATGTTGTGAAGATTGCCTAACTTGCGACATATGCCTTCAATGCGATTATGTCTCTAAGTCGTGCCTCGACACGTGGGAGCTATAGTCGCATCGAGGGTGTTACAAGTTGGTATCAGAGCCAGGTTTGGGTGAGATATTATGCTTCCCCTGTATCCCCAACACCTGATTGCATAATCGGAAAGGTTTGGGAGTTTCATAGGTGGGAATTCTAGTAGCTCTAGTTCTTATTCCACGGATATTGGTTTGAGATTGGGATTTCTTACCGATTATTTCTTGATCCGTACCTTGTTGATTTATTTCTCTACCTTAATTCTATGTGGCTTCTCAATTTATGGATATGTGACCATTTCAAGAGGAATGCATTCGTCCATTTTGTTCGCATGTGAAGACTATATGTTGCAATTTTCATTCCGTTGGATTCAGCTTCAAAATTGTCTATCAATGTGCTAATGGTGGTCAACCTCTTCAGGATGGCTCCTCCAACGCGCACGACTCCGAGTCCTGATCCGCCACCACCTCCCCCTCCTCCGGAGGCATGGCAAGCTGTGATGGCCGCAACCAATGCAAACACACAGTTGATCATGCAAATTCTCCAAGAGCGCAATCAAGGCAACCAAGGGAATCAAGGCAGCAATCAGAATCACTTTGCTACACTCAACCAGTTCCTTGCTAACGGGCCAAAGACTTTCAGCAATTGTGTTGAGGCAACCAATGCTGACGATTGGCTTGTGGATCTGTGCAAGCATTTCGAGTGCAGTAACGTCATGCCTGAGGACTTTGCTAAGTTCGCTTCCTTCCAACTCAAAGATCAAGTTGCAGAATGGTTCCAGCAGTACAAGGATTCCAGAGGTGGACGTGTTATCACTTGGGATGAATTCTGTCGAGATTTCAGAGCTCATCATATTCCTCAGAGCGTGGTTGAAAGCAAGCGTGAGGAATTCCGCAACCTGAAGCAAGGCTCTTTATCTGTCTATGACTACAACAAGTTGTTTCAGAAGCTCGCCCGCTTTGCTAAGTAGGACATCCCTGATGAGAAGAGCATGATATACCAGTTCAGGGGTGGTCTCAGAGAAGATATTCAGCTAGCTCTTGTTCTCTTCGAGCCCTTGAGATACGATGAGTTCTACAACATGGCACTGAAGCAAGAGGCTGCTCAGTTGAGGTGTGATGCTTCCAAGAAGCGAGTCAGAGATGCTACTCCTTCTTCCTCTACTCAAGTGGCCAAGCAGCAGAAGTATTGGCTTCCTCCTCCTCCGTTTCGTCAGCCGTATCAGCAGAAGAGTAAAGGTGGCAGTGGTTCTTCCCACCCACCCAACCCTGGCTTTCAGAACAAGACTTCGTCTCAAGCTCCAAGATCGAGTGCTCCGTATCACCGTCCGCTTTCAGAGGTCACGTGCAAGAAGTGCCAACAGAAGGGTCACTATGCCAACAAGTGTTTCAACCAGAGGCGTCTTCCTCCTCCTCCTCCTGTCAGATCGGCAAGTACAGCTGTGGTCAAGCATAACCCCAAGCACGCCAAGGTCAATTTGCTGAATGCAGCTCAGGCAGAGGACTCACCAGATGTGATTATGAGTAACCTTCCTGTTAACGATATTCCAGCTAAAGTTCTTTTTGACACTGGTGCATCGCTTTCTTTTATTTCAACTCCATTTGTGGCCAAGCATGATTTTGTGACTGAAAGGATTCCTGTTCCGTTGAAGATTGTGTCTCCGGGCAAGCAAATGACTTCTAACAATTGCGTCCTGGATGTCTCTATCACGTTGGGCGATTACAAGTTTCTCTCTTCTCCGGTGGTTCTTGGCAACTCGGATATTGATCTTATTCTCGGAATGGATTGGCTTACTAAGCACAAGGCACATCTTGATTGTGCAGCCAGGTAGATTCAGTTGACCCATTCGTCATAGGATGTAATTGTCTTTGCCGCTTGTGATGATACTATCCGTCTGTTTTCTCTCAATGACAAGGGCGAACTCGATGCCATCTCGCAAATTCCAGTCATTTTCGAATATCAAGACATCTTTCCAGAAGAGCTTCCAGGAATGCCTCCACACCGGCCAGTTGAATTCGTTATTGATCTTGAGCCAGGTACGGAACCTGTGTGTAAGCGTCCTTACAAGCTCGGACCTGAAGAGTTGAAGGAGCTGAAGAAGCAACTCGATATTCAAGAGAAAATGGGTCTCATCCGGCCTAGTTCTTCTCCGTGGGGTTGTGGTGTTCTTTTTGTGAAGAAGAAGGATGGAACGGACCGACTTTGTGTTGATTACCGTCCAGTGAACAAGAAGACCATCAAGAACAAATACCCACTTCCCAACATCAGTGAGCTGTTCGAACAACTCAAAGGTGCCCAAGTATTCTCCAAGCTTGATCTCCGTATGGGTTATCATCAGATTCGAATCCGTGAGCAAGATATTCCGAAGACGGCTTTCAGGACAAGTTTTGGTTCATATGAATACACTGTCATGTCTTTTGGCCTCGTCAACGCTCCTCCGACGTTCTCTCGCATGATGAACTTCATCTTCAATGCCTACACCAATGACTTCGTTTTGGTCTATCTCGACGACATTCTGATTTTCTCAAAGAACAAGGAAGATCATGCCAAGCACTTGCGTTTGGTTCTTGATAAGCTCAGAGAACATCAGTTCTACACCAAGTTCTCCAAGTGTGAATTTTGGCTCGATGAGGTTCTTTATCTTGGTCATATCATCTCTGCCAAGGGCATTGCCATGAATCCTGAGAAGGTGTATGCAATTGTGAATTGGGAGCCTCCTCAGAACGTGAAGCAACTCCGCAGTTTTCTCGGTCTCGCAAGCTATTGCCGAAGATTCATTGAAAACTTTTCTAAGATCGCAAAGCCTCTCTCAAATCTTCTCCAGAAGCACGTCAAGTACGTTTGGTCTCCGGAGTGTGACATTGCTTTCAACACTTTGAAAGAGAAATTGATCACTGCTCCAGTTCTGACTCCGGCTGATGAATCCAAGCCGTACAAGGTCTTTTGTGATGCCTCTCTCCAAGGTCTTGGCGCAGTTTTGATGCAAGAGAAGAAAGTTGTTGCTTATACATCTCGCCAGTTGAAGCCTAATGAGAAGAACTACCCCACTCATGATCTCGAGTTGGCGGCAGTTGTGCATGCTCTTTTGACTTGGAGGCATCTTCTATTGGGAAGAAAAGTGGACATTTTCACTGATCACAAGAGTCTCAAGTACATTTTCACTCAGCCTAATCTCAACCTCAGGCAAACTTGATGGGTCGAAATGATTCAAGAGTATAATCCGAGTATCGAGTATACTCCAGGCAAGGCCAATGTGATTGCTGACGCATTGAGCAGAAAGGCCTACTGCAACAGTCTGATTCTCAAGCCTTATCAACCCGAGCTTTGTGAAGCTTTCCGCAAACTTAATCTGCAAGTTGTTCCTCAAGGTTTCCTCGCCAACCTTCAAGTCTCTCCTACCTTGGAAGACCAGATTCGTCAAGCCCAGCTTCTTGATGCCTTGGTGAAAAAGGTGAAGATTGGGATTGCCAAGAGTCAGTCCAAGTACAAGTGCTACTGCCTTGACGACAAGGACACTCTCTTCTTCGAGGATCGTATTGTTGTGCCCAAAGGTGAACTTCGTAAAGTGATCTTGAACGAGGCTCACAATTCTCTCCTCTCCATCCACCCTGGGAGCATGAAGATGTATCAGGACCTCAAGCAAGCTTATTGGTGGACTCGAATGAAGCGCGAGATTGCTCAATTCGTGAATGAATGTGATGTCTGCAGAAGAGTGAAGGTAGAACACCAAAGGCCAGCAGGTCTCCTCCAACCTCTTGCCATTCCAGAATGGAAGATTGACCACATTGAAATGGACTTCGTGACTGGGTTTCCAAAGTCCAAGCGTGGCAATGATGCTATATTCGTTGTCATCGACAAACTCACCAAAGTGGCTCACTTTCTGCCTATCAAAGAGTCGATCACTGCAGCTCAATTGGCGGAACTCTATACCTCTCGTATTGTCTCCCTGCACGGTATTCCACAAGTGATCTCTTCAGACCGTGGCAGCATCTTTACATCGAAGTTTTGGGATTCTTTTCAGAAGGCCATGGGCACCAACATCCGCTTCAGCACAGCTTTCCATCCTCAAACTAGCGGTCAAGTCGAGCGTGTCAACCAGATTCTTGAAGATATGCTCAGGGCTTGTGTGATCTCCTTCGGCATGAAATGGGAGGATAGTCTTCCTTATGCTGAATTCCCCTACAACAACAGTTTTCAAGCAAGTTCGGGCAAGGCCCCTTTTGAAATTTTGTATGGCAGGAAGTGTCGTACCCCTCTCAACTGGTCTGAAACCGGTGAACGTCAGCTTTTGGGTAATGACTTAATGACAGAGGCAGAGGAAATGTGCAAAGTCATTCGTGATAACCTCAAAGCAGCCCAATCCCGCCAGAAGAGCTACTATGATAGTAAGCACCGTGATTTGGCTTTCAAGATCGGAGATCATGTTTACCTCCGCGTCTCTCCTATGAAAGGTACTCGTCGCTTCGGTATCAAAGGGAAGCTTGCCCCGAGATACGTGAGACCTTTCAAGATTGTCAGCAAGAGAGGCGACCTCGCCTATCAACTCGAGCTTCCTTCAAACTTTGCAAATGTTCATGACGTGTTCCATGTCTCTCAGCTTCGAAAGTGCTTCAAGACTCCTGACCACACCGTCAACTTCGAGGACATTGAGCTCCAAGAAGATCTCTCTTATCGTGAGCACCCAGTTGCTATTCTTGAAGAGACTGAACGCAAGACTCGCAACAAGTCAATCAAATTTCTCAAAGTCAAGTGGTCACACCATTCCGACCGTGAAGCTACCTGGGAACGCGAGGATCACCTCCGTTCTGAGTACCCGACGTTCTTTCAGTCCTAGAACTCGGGACGAGATCCTTTCGTAGTGGTGGAGTGTTGTAACACCCCGGATGTAACTTTCCCTATTTGTACTCCAACTCTTGCCGTTTCCGGCGTTAAGTTATATTTATTTCCTCGGGTTCGGGTCTTTGTCTCAGTGTGCTGTTGTCGTTGTCATGCATCTCATATCATGTCATCTTGTGCATTGCATTCGCATACGTGTTTGTCTCTTGCATTCGAGCATTTTCCCCGTTGTCCGTTTTGCATTACGGCGCTTCGTTCTCCTCCGGTGGCCATTTCTAGCTTTCTTTCGTGTGTGGGGATTAAACATTTCTGGATTTGACCGAGACTTGCCAAGCGGCCTTGGTTTACTACTGGTAGACCGCCTGTCAAGTTTCGTATCATTTGGACTTCATTTGATACTCCAACGGTTAACCGAGGGACCGTAAAGGCCTCATGTGTGTTGCAGCCCAACACCCCTCCAATTTGGCCCAAACCCACCAAACTCTGCTCCATCATCTAGAGCATTCGATCACGATCGCGTGGCCGAAAACCACACCTCATTTGGACTCTCCTAGCTCCCTCTATGCCTATATATACCTCCCCCATTCCAAATCTCGGATCACCTCGTCATACCCTAAAAAAAACCATCTCTGCCGCCGCCGGACGTGTCTGCACAAGCCGGACAACGTCCGGATCCGCCTCCGCCAACCGGGAGCTGCCACGTGGGAGCCCCGGATCACATCACCGCCACTCCCGCCGAGGCCCACTCGGGCCCGAGGCCGGCCCGCCCGCCGCCGATCCGGGCCAGAGGCCGCGTGCCTCGCCCGCGCCTTCTTCCCCGCAGCCGCGCCGCCTCCCCGCCGCCTGTGCGCCACCGCGCACCGGTGCTGCGAGCCCCGCCGCCGCGCGCCATCTTCGGTGAGGCCGCCGCCCGCTGCCTCCTTCTCCGGCCGCCGCAGCCGCCGCGGGTCCCCGCCGCCGCCGCGCCGTGTCCGCCGCCCGGAGCCGCCGCCTCCTCGACGCCAGCAAGCTCCACCGCCGCCGGCCGCCCTCGCCCCCGTCCTCGCCTCTTCTTATCTCTCGCCGGCGAACCGAACCCCGGCTGCTACAGTGCTCGCGCCGCCGCCTCGGATTGCGTGCAGATCTGGAAACCCTAGATCGGAGGTTGAATTTTCGCTAAGTCCTAGAAATTTCAGTCCATGTGCACATGTTCATGACCCCGTAACTTTGCATCCGTAGCTCCGATTCATGCATATAGCATATCGAAATGTTCATCTCAGAGTTTACATCATTTCATTCCATTGCATCATTTTCATTTGAGCTCATCTTGATGCCCGAAATGCTGTTAGAACAGGGCTACTTGAGTTAATTGTCAGATCTGTTACTCCGTTTAGCACTTTTGTCATTTTTGCCATGATTAGTGTGTGCATGCTATGCCCATGAGTTCTACATGTGTTTTGTTAAGGGTTTTGTCATCTTTCTAGAGGTGCAACCCATGTATTTTTGTGATGTGTGTGGTGACTTGTGCAAGCTTGCAAAGTGGTGCACTTGCTAAGTCTGTTTTCAGGGATTTAGTAATTTCACTAAGTCCTGGAGCTGTTTATCTCATGTTGCCATATGTTCATGTTGTTTCCTAGTGATCCGTGCCTCTTTTGAGGATGATCATTAAGGATGTTTTGTTAATATTGTAGTTCTCTATCCATCCATGTCTTTGTTTGCAATTATGGAGCACCCTAGCTTGAGACAATCGAGCTCTACTTTTGCTACTTTGTGAATCTGGGCAGATTGTCAACTTGTTTGCAATTTTGCCGGTGATGTTGTAGTTGATCCGTGCATGCTATGCTATTGTTCTTTCCATGTCTAGCTTGAATTTTGTGCCTTCTTGATGGGTGTATGCTTGTCTTGCCATGAATTGCACCGTAGTGAGTGCACCGAGCTCGTAAACATGCCTACTTGAGTTATATTTCAGCATGTGTCAGTTTTCACTAAGTCTGAAAACTGATTATGTTTTTGCTATGTTCACATGCTTGCAATTGTATTTTCTGATCCCTTTTGGCTCAAGGTCACTAAGGGACTTTTGTTAAGCTCTTTGAGTAGCTCCATGCCATGCTTTACTTTGCCATGTTCAGGTCCTGTAGCATATAGTTTTGTTGCTCCGAAGAGGGCTACCTGATCTGAAATTCCAGACAAGTGTTAATTTCACTAAGTCTGAGATCTGTTTTCCATATGCATTTTTGCCATGCTTGTTTGAACCTGTTAATGGATGAATTGGCCATAGCTCAGTGCTAGGATTTTGTTAAGCATCTTGTGTGCATCCCTGACATGTATTTTGTTGTCATGTTTGGTGGCTGTAGCATGTTCATCTCATTGCCTTTAGTTGGCTACTTGCTGTAAATCGCAGACTGGTGTCATATTTGAATCCCTTGCCATTTCCAAACCTTAACTCCGATTCCGGCGTTCTTTATATCGTTTTCAAGCGATTTCATCTCATCTTTCCAGTGGCACACTTGGATTTCCAAGTTGAGGCCAGGTTCATGCATTTCCTGTCATATCTTGCATTTTGCATCCTGCATCGCATTCCGCATAGCATATCATCATTTCATCATATTGCTTGGTCTTGCACGTGGTTGATTGTATCCTTGTTGCTTGTTTGTCTTGTTTGGGTAGACTCAGGAGACGGGTTCACTAACGAGGAGCCCGTTGAGTTTGCTTTTGAGGATCCAGTCAAGTTTGACAACTGTGCAGGCAAGATGATCATACCCTCGAAATCACTACTATCTTTGCTATGCTAGTTTGCTCGCTCTTTTGCTATGCCAATGCTACGATGCCTACCACTTTTTTTCAAGCCTCCCAAATTGCCATGTCAAACCTCTAACCCACTATGTCCTAGCAAACCGTTGATTGGCTATGTTACCGCTTTGCTCAGCCCCTCTTATAGCGTTGCTAGTTGCAGGTGAAGATTGGAGGCCGTTCCTTGTTGGAACATTTATTTTACTTGTTGGGATATCATTATATTATCTTGCTATCTTAATGCATCTATATACTTGGTAAAGGGTGGAAGGCTCGGCCTCTCGCCTAGTGTTTTATTCCACTCTTGCCGCCCTAGTTTCCGTCATATCGGTGTTATGTTCCCGGATTTTGCGTTCCTTACGCGGTTGGGTTATAATGGGAACCCCTTGATATTTCGCCTTGATTAAAGCTTTTCTAGCAATGCCCAACATTGGTCTTACCATTTGCCACCTATCCTCTTTTTCCCTTGGGTTTCCGGAGCCCAAGGGTCATCTTATTTTAACCCCCCCGGGCCAGTGCTCCTCTGAGTGTTGGTCCAAATAGAGCCACTTGCAGCGCCACCTCGGGGCAACTTGAGGATTGGTTTTAGTTGTACATAGTGTTCATCTGAGTGTGCCCTGAGAAAGAGATATGTGCAGCTCCTATCGGGATTTGTCGGCACATTCGGGCGGTGTTGCTGGATTTGTTTTAACCTGTCGAAGTGTCTTGAGTAACCGAGATACCGAGTCTGATCGGAACGTCTTGGGAGGAGGTCTATTCCTTCGTTGACCGTGAGAGCTTGCCATGGGCTAACTTGGGACTCCCCTGCAGGGATTTGAACTTTCGAAAGCCGTGCCCGCGGTTATGGGCAGATGGGAATTTGTTAATGTCCGGTTGTAGATAACTTGAACCTTAATTTAATTAAAATGAATCAACCGAGTGTGTTACCGTGATGGCCTCTTCTCGGCGGAGTCCGGAAAGTGGACACGGTGTTGGAGTAATGTTTGCGCAGGTTGCTCTCTAGTTTCTCGCTCGCGCTTTGCCTCCTCTTCTCGCTCTCTTTTGCGATTAAGTTAGCCACTTTATTTGCTAGTCACTTGTTGCAGCTCCACATATTTACCTTGCCTTACCTATAAGCTTAAATAGTCTTGACCGCGAGGGTGCGAGATTGCTGAGTCCCTGTGGCTCACGGATTACTATTACACCAGATGCAGGGCCTGATGATTCCGCTCCAGGAGACGCGTATGAGCTCAAGTGGGAGTTCGACGAAGACTCTTAATGTTACTATGTTTCCTTTCCCGATGATCAGTAGTGGTGCCCAGTTGGGGGTGATTGGGACCGTGTCACATGTTGGGTTCTCTTTTATTTTGGCGCCGTAGTCGGGCCATGAGTGTTTGGATGATGTAATGTTATTTATGTCCTTGATTGACGTGGCGAGTGTAAGCCAACTATGTTATCTTCCCTTTATTATTTATATTACATGGGATGTTGTGAAGATTGCCTAACTTGCGACATATGCCTTCAATGCGATTATGTCTCTAAGTCGTGCCTCGACACGTGGGAGCTATAGTCGCATCGAGGGTGTTACATGTTGGTCCGGGCCGCTTCATCCAACAATACCGCCGAACCAAAGTATGACATGCTGGTAAGCAGTATGACTTTTATCGCCCATAACTCACTTGTGTTCTACTCGTGCATATGACATCTACGCATAAAACTTGGCTCGGATGCCACTGTTTGGGAACGTAGTAATTTCAAAAAAAATCCTATGCACACGCAGGATCATGGTGATGCATAGCAACGAGAGGGGAGAGTGTTGTCTACATACCCTTGTAGACCGTTCGCGGAAGCGTTATATCAACGCGGTTGATGTAGTCGTACGTCTTCACGATCCGACCGATCCAAGTACCGAAAGCACGGCACCTCCGAGTTCTGCACACATTTGGCTCGGTGATGTCCTCGCCTTCTCAATCCAGCAAGAGGGGCGAAGTAGTAGATGAGTTCCGGCAGCACGACGGCGTGGTGACGATGTTGGTGAAGAACAATCTCCGTAGGGCTTCGCCTAAGCACTACGAAAACTATGCCAGAGGATAAACTAGAGGGGACGGGGTTGCCGGCACATGGCTTGGTGTTTCTTGATGTGTCTTGGGTGATAGCCCTACCCCTCTATTTATATGTTGAGCCTTGGGGTCGAAACTTGGAGTAAAAGCCTCCACAAAGTCGGTTTCACCCGAAAGGCAAGAGTCCTTCTCAGACTCCAGGGCCAGACGCCAGGGTTCCCGGCGTCTGGACCCAGACGCCAGGGATCCTGGCGTCTCGCCCCTGGACTCCGCAAAACTTCCTTTGTGCTTTACAAAAACATTGTGGGCTTTCCCCTTTGGCCCAAATAAAGTGTTCCCATACCCAAACATTTCGGGAAACATCCGGAACCCCGTTCGGTGAATTCCGGAACCCTTCCGGAGTCCAAACACTATTATCCCATATACCAATCTTTATCTCCGGACCATTCCGGAGTTCCTCGTCATGTCCGTGATCTTATCCGAAACCCCGAACAACATTCGGTCACCAACATACATAACTCACAGTACTATATCGTCAACGAACGTTAAGCGTGCGGACCCTACGGGTTCGAGAACTATGTAGACATGACTGAGACACCTCTCTGGACAATAACCTATAGCGGGACCTGGATGCCCATATTGGCTCCTACATATTCTACGTAGATCTTAATCGGTCAGACCGCATAACAACATACGTTGTTCCCTTTGTCATCGGTATGTTACTTTCCCGAGATTCGATCGTCGGTATCTCAATACCTAGTTCAATCTCGTTACCGGCAAGTCTCTTTACTCATTTTGTAATACATCATCCCACAACTAACTCATTAGTTGCAATGCTTGCAAGGCTTATAGTGATGTGCATTACCGAGTGGGCCCAGAGATACCTCTCCGACAATCGGAGTGACAAATCCTAATCTCGAAATATGCCAACCCAACAAGTACCTTCGGAGACACCTGTAGAGCACCTTTATAATCACCCAGTTATGTTGTGACGTTTGGTGGCACAAAAAGTGTTCCTTCGGTAAACGGGAGTTGCATAATCTCATAGTCATAGGAACATGTATAAGTCATGATGAAAGCAATAGCAACAAACTAAACGATCAAGTGCTAAGCTAACGAAATGGGTCAAGTCAATCACATCATTCTCCTAATGATGTGATCCTGTTAATCAAATGACAACTCATGTCTATGGTTAGGAAACTTAACCAGCTTTGATCAACGAGCTAGTCAAGTAGAGGCATACTAGTGACACTCTGTTTGTCTATGTATTCACACAAGTATTATGTTTCCGGTTAATACAATTCTAGCATGAATAATAAACATTTATCATGATATAAGAAATAAATAATAACTTTATTATTGCCTCTAGGGCATATTTCCTTCATTACCTTCATCGAGAGGGCCCGAACCTGGGTAAACATTGTGTCCCCCGCCTCCTGTTACCATCAGCCTTAGACTCATAGTTCGGGCCCCCCTACCCGAGATCCGCCGGTTTTGACACCGACATTGGTGCTTTCATTGAGAGTTCCACTATGTCATCACCATAAGGTTTGATGGCTCCTTCGATCATCGGCAACGATGCGATCCAGGGTGAGGTTTTTCTCCCCGGACAGATCTTCGTATTCAGCGGCTTCGTACTGTGGGCCAACTCGCTTGGTCATCTGGAGCAGATCGAGAGCTACGCCCCTGGCCATCAGGTCTGGTTTGGAAGCTTGAACTATACCACCGACATCCGCGGAGACTTGATCTTTGACGGATTCGAGCCCATGTCAGGTGCGCCGCATAGTCACGACGAGCATGACTTAGCTATGCCGCCGGACGGTTTTTGGGAGATCACACCTGTGGCAACTCCGGCCCTCAATCCGGAGCAGATCATACCGTCCGAGGACGGGTGTATGGACTCCGCCACGGAGGCCGCAAACCCAGCGGCGATAGAGCCGAATACTGACTTCACCTCCTATGAGACCTGTGTTGTCGAACCCTTGGATTCGTCCCCGGCCACAGGCTCCAGACCGCCTATGCCCGTGCCTATCGAATCTGATTGGGCACTGATCATGGAGTTTACCTCCGCGGATATCTTTCAGCACTCGCCCTTGGGCGACGTGCTAAATTCATTGAGGTCTCTCTCCTTGTCTGGAGAACCTTGGCCGAACTATGTCCGGCTTGAGTGCGAAGCGGACGACGAAGAAATTCATTCCCCACCCACCACCCACTCAATAGCCACTGTCCACGACTTAACCGACATGCTTGATTTCCGCTCCGAAGACATCGACGGTATGGACGACGATGTAGGAGAAGAACAGGAACCACCACCCACAGGGTGCTGGACAGCCACCTCATCATATGATATATACATGGCGGGCACCCCCAAAGAAAGCGATGGCAATAAGGCAACGGAGGATAATCCCCTCGAGAAGCAATCTAAGCACCGGCGTCATCGGCACCGCTCTAAGCCCCGTCATAGCAAAAGCAACGATACCGACACAAGAGACAATAATGCTGCGGACAGTGCCGAAGACGAAAACAATCCCCTCCAGCCAGGCTTCGAGCGGGAGGATGGGCAAGCTAGCCCTAAGGAACAGGCGGCAGATGGAGAATCAGAGGATGACAATTACATGCCCCTGTCCGAAGAAGAGGTGAGCCTCGGCGATGAAGAATTTATCGTGCCTGGGGATCCCGTAGAGCAGGAGCGCTTCAAGCGCCGGCTTATAGCCACAGCAAAAAAGCCTGAAGAAAAAGCAACAACAGCTTCAAGCTGATCAAGATCTGCTAGCAGATAGATGGACCAAGGTGCTGGCAGCCGAGGAATACGAACTCCAGCGCCTGATACGTCCATTTTGCATCATGCTTTTATATCGATATTCATTGCATTATGGACTGTTATTTCACTTTATGTCACAATACTTATGGCTATTCTCTCTGATTTTACAAGGTTTACATAAGGAGGGAGAATGCCGGCAGCTGGAATTCTGGGCTGGAAAAGGAGCAAATATTAGAGACCTATTCTGCGCAACTCCAAAAGTCCTGAAACTCCACGGAACATCTTAAAATAAATAAATAAAAATCCTCGCCAAAGATGAAGGCCAGGGGGCCCACACCCTGCTCACGAGGGTGGGGGGCGCGCCCCCTACCTCGTGGGCCCCCTGGTGGCTCTCCGACGTCCATCTTCTGTTATATGAAGTCTTTCGATGAGAAAAAAATCAGAAGGAACTTTTCGGGACGAGACTCCGCCGCCACGAGGCGGAACCTTGGCGGAACCAATCTAGAGCTCCGGCAGAGCTGTTCTGCCGGGGATACTTCCCTCCGGGAGGGGGAAATCATCACCATCGTCATCACCAACGCTCCTCTCATCGGGAGAGGGCAATCTCCATCAACATCTTCACCAGCACCATCTCATCTCCAAACCCTAGTTCATCTCTTGTATCCGATTCTTGTCTCAAAGTCCGGGATTGGTGCTAGTAGGTTGCTAGTAGTGTTGATTACTCCTTGTAGTTGATGCTAGTTGGTTTATTTGGTGGAAGATCATATGTTAAGATCCTATATGCATATTATTACCCCTCTGATTATGAACATGAATATGCTTTGTGAGTAATTACGTTTGTTCCTGAGGACAAGGGAGAAGTCTTGCTATTAGTAGTCATGTGAATTTGGTATTCGTTTGATATTTTGATAAGATGTATGTTGTCTAGCCTCTAGTGGTGTTATGTGAACGTCGACTACATAACACTTCACCATTATTTGGGCCTAGAGGAAGGCATTGGGAAGTAATAAGTAGATGATGGGTTGCTAGAGTGACAGAAGCTTAAACCCTAGTTTATGCGTTGCTTCGTAAGGGGCTGATTTGGATCCACATGTTTCATGCTATGGTTAGGTTTACCTTAATAGTTTTGTTTTAGTTGCGGATGCTTGCAATAGAGGTTAATCATAAGTGGGATGCTTGTTCAAGTAAGAACAACACCCAAGCACCGGTCCACCCACATATCAAATTATCAAAGTATCGAACGCGAATCATATGAACGTGATGAAAACTAGCTTGACGATATTCCCATGTGTCCTCGGGAGCGCTTTTCCTATTATAAGAGTTTGTTCCGGCTTGTCCTTTGCTACAAAAAGGATTGGGCCACCTTGCTGCACTTTATTTACTTTTGTTACTTGTTGCTCGTTACAATTTATCTTGTCACAAAACTATCTGTTACCACTTATTTCAGTACTTGCAGAGAATACCTTGCTGAAAACCGCTTATCATTTCCTTCTGCTCCTCGTTGGGTTCGACACTCTTACTTATCGAAAGGACTACGATAGATCCCCTATACTTGTGGGTCATCAAGAATATTTTTTTGCGCCGTTGCCGGGGAGTGTAGCGCCTTTGGTAGGTGGAATTTGGTAAGGAAAAATTTATATAGTGTGCTGAAATTTACTATCACTTGTTACTATGGAAAGTAATTCTCTGAGGGGCTTGTTCGGGGTATCTTCACCCCATCCAGTAGAGCAAAGAGTTTCTCCTCAACCTACTAAACCTATTGAAAACGAAACTCCTTTTGAATTTCCTTCGGGTATGATGGAAAAACTGCTAGCTAACCCTTTTACAGGAGATGGAACAAAGCATCCTGATGAGCACTTAATATATGTGGATGAAGTTTGTGGATTATTTAAGCTTGCAGGTATACCCGATGATGTTGCTAAGAAGAAGGTCTTCCCTTTATCTTTGAAGGGAGACGCATTGATATGGTATAGGCTATGTGATGATATGAAATCATGGAACTATAAAAGATTGAAATTGGAATTTCATCAAAAGTATTACCCTATGCATCTTGTTCATCGTTATCGCAATTATATATATAATTTTTGGCCTCGCGAAGGAGAAAGCATCGCTCAAGCTTGGGGGAGGCTTAAATCAATGTTATATTCATGCACCAATCATGAGCTCTCGAGAGAAATAATTATGCAAAGTTTTTATGCTCGGCTTTCTCATAATAATCAAACCATGCTCGATACTTCTTGTGCTGGCTCTTTTATGATGAAGACTATTGAATTCAGATGGAATTTATTGGATAGAATTAAATGCAACTCTGAAGATTGGGACCTCAACGAAGATAAGGAGTCAGGTATGACACCTAAGTTTGATTGTGTTAAATCTTTTATGGATACCGATATTTTCTGTAAGTTTAGCACTAAATATGGACTTGACTCTGAGATAGTAGCTTCTTTTTGTGAATCTTTTGCTACGTATGTTGATCTCCCTAAGGAGAAGTGGTTTAAATATCATCCTCCCATAGAAGTAAAAGTAGCTGCACCTATTAAAGTTGAAGAAAATACTGTCACTTATAATGATCCTATTGTTCCTACTTCTTATATTGAGAAACTACCTTTCCCTATTAGAATAAAGGATCATGCTAAAGCTTCAACTGTTGTTCGTAAAAGCAATATTAGAACTTATACACCTCCTGAGCAAGTTAAACTAGAACCTAATATTGCTATTGTTAAAGATCTCTTGTCTGATAATATTGATGGGCATGTTATTCAGCTCGAAGGTGAAACTGCTAGAATTGCTAAACCTTGTGCTAAAGATAAACATAGACCTGTGGTAGGCGCGCCTGTTATTTCTGTTAAAATAGGAGATCATTGTTATCATGGCTTATGTGATATGGGTGCTAGTGCTAGTGTTATACCTTATGACTTGTACAAAGAAATCAAGCATGAAATTGCACCTGTTGAGTTAGAATATATTGATGTCACAATTAAACTTGCCAATAGAGATACTATTTCAGCGATGGGAATTGTTAGAGATGTTGAAGTCTTGTGTGGGAAAACTAAATATCCTGCTAATTTTCTTGTTCTTACTTCTCCGCAAGATAGCTTTTGTCCCATTATATTTGGTAGACCCTTCTTGAACACTGTTAATGCTAGTATAGATTGCAAAAAGAATGTTGTTACTATTGGCTTGGATGATATGGTTCATGAGTTTAATTTCTCTAAATTTAGTAAACAACATCGTGAGGAAGAATTACCTAGTAAGGATGAAATTATTGGTCTTGCTTCTATTGCCGTACCTCCTAGTGATCCTGTAGAACACTATTTGCTAGACCATGAAAATGATATGTTCATGAATGAAAGAAGGGAAATAGATGAAGTATTCTTTAAACAAGAACCTATTCTGCAACACAATTTGCCTGTTGAAATTTTAGGGGATCCTCCTCCACCCAAGGGTGATCCTGTATTTGAGCTTAAACCTTTGCCTGATAATCTTAAATATGCTTATCTTGATGAAAAGAAGATATATCCTATTATTATTAGTGCTAACCTTACAGAGCATGAAGAAGAAAGATTATTGAAAACTCTGAAGAAGCACCATGCTGCTATTGGATATACTCTTGATGATCTTAAGGGCATTAGTCCCACTCTATGTCAACTTAAAATAAATTTGGAAGCAGATGCCAAACCAGTTCGTGATCCTCAACGACGTCTGAATCCTAAAATGAAAGAAGTGGTAAGAAAAGAAATACTCAAGCTTCTGGAGGCAGGTATAATCTATCCCGTTGCTGATAGTCGGTGGGTAAGTCCTGTCCATTGTGTCCCTAAGAAGGGAGGTATTACTGTTGTTCCTAATGATAAAGATGAATTGATTCCACAAAGAATTATTACAGGTTATAGGATGGTAATTGATTTCCGCAAATTAAATAAAGCTACTAAGAAAGATCATTACCCCTTACCTTTTATTGATCAAATGCTAGAAATATTATGCAAACATACACACTATTGCTTTCTAGATGGTTATTCTGGTTTCTCTCAAATACCTGTGTCGGCTAGAGATCAATCAAAGACTACTTTTACATGCCCTTTTGGTACTTTTGCTTATAGACGTATGCCTTTTGGTTTATGTAATGCACATGCTACCTTTCAAAGATGCATGATGGCTATATTCTCTGACTTTTGTGAAAAGATTTGTGAGGTTTTCATGGACGATTTTTCCATCTATGGTTCCTCTTTTGATGGTTGCTTGAGCAATCTTGATCGAGTTTTGCAGAGATGTGAAGAAACTAATCTTGTCTTGAATTGGGAAAAGTGCCACTTTATGGTTAATGAAGGTATTGTCTTGGGGCACAAAGTTTCTGAAAGAGGTATTGAAGTTGATAAAGCCAAGGTTGATGCTATTGAAAAGATGCCATGTCCCAAGGACATCAAAGGTATAAGAAGTTTCCTTGGTCACATCGGATTTTACAGGAGGTTCTTTAAGGACTTCTCAAAAATTTCTCGGCCTCTGACTAATTTATTGCAAAAAGATATACCATTTCTCTTTAATGATGATTGTGTAGAAGCATTTGAAATACTTAAGAAAGCATTAGTCTCTGCACCTGTTGTTCAGCCACCTGATTGGAATTTACCCTTTGAAATTATGTGTGATGCTAGTGATTATGCTATAGGTGCTGTTCTAGGGCAAAGAGTTGATAAGAAATTAAATGTTATTTATTATGCTAGTAAGACTCTAGACAATGCTCAAAGAAATTATGCTACTACTGAAAAAGAACTTTTAGCAGTTGTATTTGCTTGTGATAAGTTCGGACCTTATATTGTTGATTCTAAAGTAACTATTCACACTGATCATGTTGCTATTAAATACCTCATGGAAAAGAAAGATGCTAAACCTAGACTTATTAGATGGGTTCTCTTGCTACAAGAATTTGATTTGCATATTGTTGATAGAAAGGAGCTGAGAACCCCATTGCAGACAACTTGTCTAGGTTAGAGAATGTTCTTGATGACCCACTACCTATTAATGATAGCTGATGAACAATTAAATGTTATAAGTACTTCTCATAGTACTCCATGGTATGCTGATTATGCTAATTATATTGTTGCTAAGTTTATACCACCAAGCTTCACATACCAGCAAAAGAAAAAGTTTTTCTATGATTTAAGACATTACTTTTGGGATGACCCACATCTTTATAAAGAAGGAGTAGATGGTGTTATTAGACGTTGTGTACCTGAGCATGAACAGATCCTACGCAAGTGTCATTCCGAGGCTTATGGAGGACACCACGCTAGAGATAGAACTACACATAAGGTATTGCAATCTGGTTTTTATTGGCCTACTGTCTTCAAGGATGCCCGTAAGTTTGTCTTGTCTTGTGATGAATGTCAAAGAATTGGTAATATTAGTAGACGTCAAGAAATGCCTATGAATTGTTCTCTTGTTATTGAACTGTTTGATGTTTGGGGCTTTGATTATATGGGACCTTTTCCTGCCTCTAATTTATATACACATATTTTAGTTGCTGTTGATTATGTTACTAAGTGGGTAGAAGCTATTCCAACTAGTAGTGTTGATCATAACACTTCTATTAAAATGCTTGAAGAAGTTATTTTTCCGAGGTTTGGAGTCCCTAGATATTTAATGACTGATGGTGGTTCACACTTTATTCATGGTGCTTTCCGTAAAATGCTTGCTAAATATGATGTTAATCATAGAATTGCATCTCCTTATCACCCTCAGTCTAGTGGTCAAGTAGAGTTGAGCAATAGAGAGGTCAAATTAATTTTGCAAAAGACTGTTAATAGGTCTAGGAAGAATTGGTCCAAGAAACTTGATGATGCATTATGGGCTTATAGAACTGCATACAAAAATCTTACGAGTATGTCTCCGTATAAAATGGTTTATGGAAAAGCATGTCACTTACCTCTCGAACTAGAACATAAGGCGTATTGGGCTATTAAAGAGCTCAACTATGATTTTAAACTTGCCGGTGAGAAGAGGTTACTTGATATTAGCTCACTTGATGAATGGAGAACCCAAGCTTATGAAAATGCCAAGTTGTTTAAAGAAAAAGTTAAAAGATGGCATGACAAAGCTTGAGTTTAATGTAGGTGATTATGTATTGCTATACAACTCTCGTTTAAGATTTTTTGCAGGAAAACTTCTCTCTAAATGGGAAGGCCCCTATGTTATCGAAGAGGTCTATCGTTCCGGTGCCATAAAGATCAACAACTTTGAAGGCACAAATCCGAAGGTGGTAAACGGTCAAAGAATTAAACATTATATCTCAGGTAATCCCATAAATGTTGAAACCAATATTATTGAAACCGTTACCCCGGAGGAATACATAAGGGACACTTTCCGGTATGTTTCAGACCCCGAAAAGGAATAGGTATGTGGTACGGTAAGTAAACCGACTCCAAAACAATTTTTAAGGCAATATTTCTCTGTTTTGGAATATTTAGAAAAATAGAAAAATAAGTAGCAGTCCGAGAAGGATACGAGGGCCCCACGAGGGTGGTGGGCGCGCCCCCCTACCTCGTGAGCACCTCGTGTGCCTTCTAGACTCCGTTTTCTTGAACGTTACGTATTTTGGTTGGTAAAAATTCATTATATAACCTCCCAAAGGTTTTGACTCCCGTATCATGCAAATCTCCTCTGTTTTTGTTTTCGAGCTGTTGCTACTGCAGATTAGAGCAAGATGTCTTCTCAAGAGTCAATCGGGGAGAGCCGGGTATCTAATCCGGCACCGGAACCAAGGGCAAACAGCGACGCTGACTACTTTGGGCCAGCAACGGAGGAAGAGATGGAGGCTGACTTGATGAGAGTAGATGCCATGGAGGATCAAGAGGTCACCTCTCGCCTCCGAGCTGGGTTCACGATGGGGGAACTACAGAGCTCAGCTATTCCAAACTCAGTTATCCCTTCTAATGTTAGATTTATTTCTTATGAAAATATGAAGAGGAGTGTCACTTGTTCTCCCGCAGCTATGCAACACCCTTGGGTGCAAGGAGCTTTAGCTGTCACAGGAAAGCTTCGTAAGGAAATAATGGACCTCAAACAGCAAGTCAATAAGCTCGAGGAGGAGAACCGCATCCTGAGGGGAATCATCGCCAAGAATATTACACCGACAACAAAGAAGGAGATATAATCACATGGGTATGGGCACTCCCCTTGGCAACTGCCAAGCTTGGGGGAGGTGCCCCGATATCTTATCACAATCACAACTCCTATCTTTATCGTTTTTCTTAGTTTGATCCTATTAGTAGTATCTTCATCTAGTAGAATAAAGTTTATGGCATGATCTAGTTTTGAGTTTGCTTTATGATCTCTCTTTGTAATCGAGTCCGTGAGCTATATATAATAAAGATTAGTGTTGAGTCAAGGGCTTGATTATTTTGCCATGATATTGGGTGAATAAAAGAAAATAGAAAAAGAATAAAAAGAAACAAAGAATTCATATTGATCTTATTGAGAGTAATGACTTCACATAGAAAGAGTATGATGATTAAAAGTTATTGGAAGTTGGCAGACATAGCTTTGGTCATTGTTGAAATTAATAGGAAGTAATAAGGAAAGAGAGGTTTTCACATATAGATATATTATAATTGACATCTTTTATGATTGGGAGCACTCATTAAAATATGACATGCTAAAGAGTTGATGTTGGACAAGGAAGACAACGTAATGAGTTATGTCTTTCTTATATCTGAGATAAAGTATGTTGTCATGGATCCTCTAACTTGTTGAGCTTGCCTTTCCCCCTCATGCTAGCCAAATTCTTAGCACCAAGTAGAAATACTACTTGTGCTTCCAAATACCCTTAAACCAGTTTTGCCATGAGAGTCCACTATATCTACCTATGAATTGAGTAAGATCCTTCAAGTAAGTTTTCATCGGTGCAAAGCAATAAAAATTGCTCTAAATATGTATGATTGATTGGTGTGGGAGAAATAAGCTTTATACGATCTTGTGATGTGGAAGTAATAAAAGCGACGGACTGCATAATAAAGGTTCATATCACAAGGGGCAATATAAAGTGATGTTCTTTCGCATTGAGATTTTATGCATCCAACCATAAAAGCGCATGGCAACCTCTGCGTCCCTCTGCGAAGGGCCTATCCTTTATCATTATCTTCTACCTTATGCAAGAGTCACGGTAATCTTCACCTTTCCCTTTCCATTTTATCCTTTGGCAAGCTCAGCATGTTGGAAAGAACATGATATATATATATATCTAATTGGATGTAGGGGAGCAGGAACCATTATTGTTGACATTACCCTTGAGGTAAAAGGTTGTGGGCAAAACTATAAGCCCCTATCTTTCTCTCTGTCCGATTAAAACTCCTTAACCACAAGTATTGCGTGAATGTTAGCAATTATGGAGGACTAAATGATAGTTGAGTATGTGGACTTGCTTTTTAGCTCTGACATAGACTCTTTCCGATGTTATGATAAATTGCAATTGCTTCAATGACTGAGATTATAGTTTGTCGGAGCCCAATAAGGTTTATGATTTATACTTTTGCATTGTGAATAGATCATCACTTGAACATAAGTAATCATATGACAAAATCTATATATGTTGCTGTTATGAGAATAATCATGATGCCTTCATGTCCATATTTTATTTTTATCGATGCCTCTACCTCTAAACATGAGGACATATTTATTGTTATCGGCTTTTCGCTTGAGGACAAGCGAGGTCTAAGGTTGGGGGAGTTGATACGTCCATTTTGCATCATGCTTTTATATCGATATTTATTGCATTATGGACTGTTATTTAACTTTATGTCACAATACTTATGGCTATTCTCTCTTATTTTACAAGGTTTACATAAGGAGGGAGAATGCCGGCAGCTGGAATTCTGGGCTGGAAAAGGAGCAAATATTAGAGACCTATTCTACGCAACTCCAAAAGTCCTGAAACTCCACGGAACATCTTAAAATAAATAAAGAAAAATCCTCGCCAAAGATGAAGGCCAGGGGGCCCACACCCTGCTCATGAGGGTGGGGGGCGTCCCCTAGGGCGCGCCCCCTACCTCGTGGGCCCCCTGGTGGGTCTCCGACGTCCATCTTCTGCTATATGAAGTCTTTCGATGAGAAAAAAATCAGAAGGAACTTTTCAGGACGAGACTCCGCCGCCACGAGGCAGAACCTTGGCGGAACCAATCTAGAGCTCCGGCAGAGCTGTTTTGCCGGGGATACTTCCCTCCGGGAGGGGGAAATCATCACCAACGCTCCTCTCATCGGGAGAGGGCAATCTCCATCAACATCTTCACCAGCACCATCTCATCTCCAAACCCTAGTTCATATCTTGTATCCAATTCTTGTCTCAAAGTCCGGGATTGGTGCTAGTAGGTTGCTAGTAGTGTTGATTACTCCTTGTAGTTGATGCTAGTTGGTTTATTTGGTGGAAGATCATATGTTCAGATCCTATATGCATATCATTACCCCTCTGATTATGAACATGAATATGCTTTATGAGTAATTACGTTTGTTCCTGAGGACAAGGGAGAAGTCTTGCTATTAGTAGTCATGTGAATTTGGTATTCGTTTGATATTTTGATAAGATGTATGTTGTCTAGCCTCTAGTGGTGTTATGTGAATGTCGACTACATAACACTTCACCATTATTTGGGCCTAGAGGAAGGCATTGGGAAGTAATAAGTAGATGATGGGTTGCTAGAGTGACAGAAGCTTAAACCCTAGTTTATGCGTTGCTTCGTAAGGGGCTGATTTGGATCCACATGTTTCATGCTATGGTTAGGTTTACCTTAATACTTTTGTTTTAGTTCCGGATGCTTGCAATAGAGGTTAATCATAAGTGGGATGCTTGTTCAAGTAAGAACAAAACCCAAGCACCGGTCCACCCACATATCAAATTATCAAAGTATCGAACGCGAATCATATCAAAGTGATGAAAACTAGCTTGACGATATTCCCATGTGTCCTCGGGAGCTTGTCCTTTGCTACAAAAAAGGATTGGGCCACCTTGCTATACTTTATTTACTTTTGTTACTTGTTGCTCGTTAAAATTTATCTTGTCACAAAACTATCTGTTACCACTTATTTCAGTACTTACAAAGAATACCTTGCTGAAAACCGCTTATCATTTCCTTCTGCTCCTCGTTGGGTTCGACACTCTTACTTATCGAAAGGACTACAATAGATCCCCTATACTTGTGGGTCATCAGCACCCAACCAAAAGTTACCCAAAGCGTAGTTTGCTACCCCAACTCGAGGAGGAAGCATTAAAGCCTACACTACCAGCATATGATGCGGCTGACAGGCCGCCTCGTGGCCGAGACAAAGCAACATATCAGCCCGAAGTCCAGCCCGCACCCCGTCGCCAGTCAAACAAAAATACCCAGACCCACGGTAACACGCAGGACCTGCGAGAAGTATTGGAAAACAAATCAGTACATAAAAGATCGGTCTACGGATCACAGGGGCACACCCCAACGCATGACGACAACCGTCACGCCGGATATACTAAAAGCAAATCCGGCCGGGCCGAACACACCAGACAAGACTTGTACGAATTGCGTCGTGATATAGCTCGGCACAGAGGCGCTGCACACCCCCTATGCTTCACTAATGAAGTAATGGATCATGAATTCCCAGAAGGGTTTAAACCCGTGAACATTGAATCATATGACGGCACTACAGACCCCGCGGTATGGATAGAGGTTTTCTTCCTCCACATTGACATGGCCCGCGGGGATGATCTACACGCCATCAAGTATCTCCCGCTAAAACTCAAGGGGCCGGCTTGGCATTGGCTGAATAGCTTGCCGACAAACTCCATCGGAAGCTGGGAGAACCTGGCAGACGCATTCCTGGACAACTTCCAGGGCACTTATGTGCGGCCACCGGATGCTGATGATTTAAGTCACATAACACAGCAGCCCGGAGAGTCAGCCAGGAAATTCTGGACTCGGTTCCTAATTAAAAAGAACCAAATTGTCGACTATCCGGATGCCGAAGCCCTAGCGGCCTTTAAACATAACATCCGTGACGAGTGGCTCGCCTGACATCTCGGCCAAGAGAAGCCAAAATCCATGGAAGCCCTCACGACACTCATGACCCGCTTTTGCGCGGGCGAAGATAGTTGGTTGGCCCATAGCAACAACACAACAAACAACCCTGGCACATCAGAAGCCAGAGATAGCAACGGCAAACCCCGATGCAACAAACACAAGCGCCGCAAAAATGGTGGAAGCGCCGAAGATACGACAGTCAGCGGAATGGGCCACTCAAAGATGACAATTCGGGTCCGTCCAGTCTGGACCGCATACTCGACCGCCCATGCCAAATTCATGGCACCCCAGGAACACCAGCCAATCATACCAACAGAGAATGTTGGGTCTTCAAACAAGCCGGCAGGTCAGGTGCCAAAAACAAAGATAAGGGGTGTCAAAGCGACAATGGCGACGAGGAGCCCAGATCACCGAGTACAGGAGGGCAAAAGAAATTTCCCCCGCAAATCCAAACGGTGAACGTGGTAAACGGCGCCTACACTCCCAACCCGGACCGGACGCACACCCTTAGGGATGTCGACTTAACGGAACCAGTCGTCCCACAATACAAACTAGGGCCGATCAACTTCAACCGCATGGATCGTCCAGTTAACACCAATCAGGGCAATCCAGCCGCGCTAGTCCTCGACCCAATAATTGACGGGTTCCACCTCACACGAGTCCTTATGGACGAAGGGAGCAGTCTAAACCTGCTTTACCAGGACACAGTGCGCGAGATGGGCATCGATCATTCGGTGATCAAGCCCACTAAAACCACCTTCAGAGGTATTATACCAGGTATGGAGGCCAGCTGTACAGGCTCCATCGCCCTTGAGGTAGTCTTTGGATCACCAGACAATTACCGTGCCGAAGAGTTAATCTTTGACATCGTCCCCTTTCGCGGTGATTATCAGGCACTGCTCGGACGAACCGCGTTCGCTCGATTCAATGCGGTACCACATTATGCCTACCGTAAGCTCAAGATGCCCGGTCCACGCGGCATCATCACGGTTAATGGCAAGGCCGAACTTCCCCTTGGCACCAAGGAGTATCCTGCTGCTTTAACAACAGAAGCTACAAATGGCACCTTCCAACCGAACCTCGAGTGGACGACCCGATTCCCGGACACCGCCAAAGGACTTCGAACTACTTCGCGGCAAGATAGCTCGGCTCGTCCAGAGCTCAATAAAACACTCCGACCAGGGCCAGGACAGGCCACATACCACAGCTCAACCGCTCTGCGGCACACAAGCATTTCTTACATTTTGTTTGCAGGTTCAACTTTGCGCAGACCAGGATTGGCGATATGGAAGCAGCTCAAACACACAAGGGAATCCTTAGATATTCCCCACGATGACCATCCGACTATACTCCGGATCCGCACACAGCTTCTCCCCCTGGTCTCAGCAGGTTCAACAGTCATATTTATTTTTTATCACATTACCTGTACTCACACGCATCGATGTACTATTCAAATACAACATGCAGATTTATACAACGCTTATCTATTGTTATTTCTTGTTGAAATTCTTTTGTCAAGTGGCATCCGTACACCGCGATATGCCTTCAATATGCCAGGGGCTTAGTTTTACCCATAATACGGCAATAAAGTCCGAACACCTTCATGGAAGTTCGGCACCCCGAACTTATAGCATTATATGCATCAACTCCGAATCATGTCTTGGGTCAAATGTTGGGTTTGCCCGGCTCCCATGTTTTGCTGCCTTACGTTCCGCTATATCGGCTAAGGCGACACGGGGAGAACTACTGCGATTGTGTCCCGGTTCTTCCGGATGAGCACCTCAGTAGAGAAAGCCGAAAACTGACAGCCATGATACGGCGAGAGCTGGTCAGCTGTTCGAGAGGTTGTAAAATCTTTAAGGATTTTTCCCGCATAATGCCATAACAAATGCAGCGTGTGATGGATCGGCTTTTCTTCCGATCAGGTGCTTATATAGCCCCTCGTGCGGTCTTCCGAACACCAGGGGCTGCGCCTACCTTCCTTTTATAAAGCTCCTATGGCTAAGTGAGAGTGATAAAGCCCTATAGTCTGATTGCCTAGTTCGTTGTGCTAAACACCTCCTTTGAAGGACCCAAAACTGGGATAAAGAGTGATCAGGTTTATCCTGAACACCCCCGTACTTCCTACGTGGGGGCAGAAGCCGACAACTGGCCAACTCTCAGGATTAATATATAAAACGACCGCGCAGGAGGATAAACTTTTATATAACAGGCAATAAATAATAGAAATGACCTTGTTCAACATTACGAAGGACAACATGATTGTATTCATGGAATATAATGTCCTTGGTGCATTGCTCCGCCGCTAGGCAGGATCCTTTCAGGACACTTTCATAATATAATTCGGGCTTGCAGTGCTCCTTCCCCTCCGGCGGTCCCTCGGTCATCAGCTTTTCAGCATCCATCTTCCCCTAGTGCACCTTTGCGCGGGCAAAGGCCATTCGCACACCCTCTATACATACTGACCGCTTGATGATGTCAAGTCGAGGGCAGGCACTCACAAGCCGCTCCACGAGCCTGAAGTAGCTGCCTGGAATCGGCTCGGCAAGCCATAGCCGGATAATCAAATCCTTCACGGCTAGTTCGGCCGCCCTATGCAGTTCGATCAGCTGTTTTAGTTGGTCGGCAAAAGGCACCGGATAATTCAGTGCCAGATACTATGACCATAAGAGCTTATCTGCAGTGTTCCCTTCTTTGGCTCGATCGAATTGGGCGGCATCTGATATTCTGCGGGGCAGTTCCGCAAATACCCCTAGAGAAATCCGAACTCAAAATTAGAAACATGATTTTCTCCTCAAATACTTGCTTTACATGGAAAAAAGCCTTACCTGCCGTGACCGTCCTCGCCTCTTCGATCTCCTGCAAGGCGCCTTGGGTTTCCCCCTGGGCATCGCGCGCAGCCTGATGAGCCCTGGTGAGTTCGGATTCTTTCTCTGTTAAACTCTGCTACAAGGTCTCGCATTTCTTCATGGACTCTTGAAGCTCCTGCTCAGCTTCAATAACCCTGGCCTCGTGCTTCTCACGAAGAGCCTGCTCTACGGCTGCCTTTTCCTCAGCCTCGGCAACAGCCTTCCTCAGAGCCTCGACTTTGGTCATCGCCCCTGGCGCAAATAATGAAACGTATTTTATCATACTGAGAATTTGTTCGCACTGAATGCGAACAAGGCTTGCGCATACCTTGTTTATCTTCCGACTGCCTTTTCAACTGGCCAAGTTCTTCTTCAGCCTGCTCCAGACTTTGATTCAGTCCGGAGACCTCCGCAGCATGAGAGGCAGCAGCCGCTGCAGACGCCTGCTTGTAAAAGAAGAGAGATAGATGTCATCAAGTGGGTCTTCCTGCGAACATAAAATTGATCCTCTGTCCGGTCCTTTCTTGCACCGAACAGTGTATCAGGGGCTACTATCCATACTATGACACTCTTCGAAACCTCATAAAACATACCTCAAAGCCTCTTATAAGGCTGATACGGGCTTCATTCAGTCCACTCTCAGCAGACTAAATCTCCTTAATCACCGCACCCATCAGGGCACGGTGTTCATCGATAATGGAGGCGCTCTTCAGCGCCGCCAACAAAACATCCATCACCTTTGGCTGGACAGAGATTGCCGGTGGAACAGGCACGCCCCCTCCAGCCAAGGGAGGCCGCCTGCTTGATTCTGGAGCTGTATTGGTCTCTGGAATTGCGTCCGGCTGGGAGCCGAATTCAAGATGGCTCTCGCCGTTGACTCCCATGGGAATCTTCTCCCCCATGTCTCCGGCCCCCGAAGTTTGACCTCCAGGCGCCGCTTTCACGATCTCTTCCCCCCTCCTTGGCCGGGGTCCTTCTGGGACAAAGCCTCGGTGTTATGCACATATTTGGGGGAAGGGGCCTTCGGGGGCGTCCCGCTCTCTATAGCATCCGAGCTCAGCGAATCCTCTGATGAGGATCGTTCAGTGCGAGACCTCACCGGACTACAAAAAATATAGCTCAGGTTAAAATATTATGCCATGATGAGTCTGGACGCATAAACGTGTTCGGATTTTATACTCACGAGTTCACCAGGGGCTGGGCCCTGGGATCCCATGTCGGGCTGCTGTCGGCGATAGTGGACTCTTTCGGAAGAGGACCTTTTCCCCTTTTAGGCGACCCGGCCTCCAAGTGTATGGAGGCCGCCCTCTTCTTTCTTCCTCCTGCTGGGGATTCGTCCTCCTCCTCATCCTCTTCGGAGGCAGAACGGACGTTGGAGCCTTCGGATATTGTGCCTGAAGTGGCGCGGCGACGAAGGCCGCCCTGGGTATTTTTGGCCTCCTTCTTGGTCTTCTTCTTCGGCGCCTTGTACGGCGCCGGGGCCAGCATCTTCGTCAGAAGTGGGCCGGCTGGTTCTTCGGGCAATGGGCTCGGACAGTGGATCCGCCCCGCCTTCTTCGTCCAGCCCTAGGGGAGTTGAGGAAAACACATTAAGCATTTCCCTTGGGTTATGCGGGTAAAACGCATAAAAACTTATCGAGCTTGCAGGGCGGGACAGTTGATACCTGCGGTCCTCGGCCGAGTCCGGCCATGATTTTCCGGACTTCAAAAAACACCTTCCAGATGTCTTCGTGCGAGGAGCCAAAGAGCTTTCGCAGGGTCTGGTGCTTGGCCGGATCGAATTCCCATAGATTGCAAATCCGGTGCTGACAAGGCAGGATCTGACGAACTAACATCACCTGGACTACATTGACAAGTTCGATGTTCTTGTCTTCCATATCTTTAATGCGCGTCTGGAGCATAGACAGTTTGTCGGACGAAGACTAGTTCAGGCCCTTCTTGGGCCAGGACGTAAGCCGCAGAGGGGCTCCGGATCGGAACTCTGGAGCAGCGGCCCATTCCATGCCGCGCGGCTCAGTGATGTAAAACCACTGCTGTTGCCACTCTTTGACGGAATCATTAAAAGTACCTGTTGGCCATGTGACGTTGGGCATCTTGCTCACCATGGCGCCCTCGCACTCGGCGTGCTCGCCGCTCACCACCTTGGGCTTCACATTAAAATCTTCAGCCATAAGCCGAAGTGTGGCGAGATGCGGAGAAAAGCCTCGCACACGATGATGAATGTCGAGATGTTGAGGAAGGAATTGGGGGATAGATCATGAAAATCGATCCCGTAATAATACATGATGCCGCAAACGAATGGGTGGAGGGGAAACCCTAGCCCGCAGACAAAGTGAGGGAGGAATACAAACCTCTCTTGGGGTTCCGGAGTAGGAACGATCTATCCCGCCGTCGGGAGACGGTGGCTGATTTTTTTGGCCAGATACCCGGCCTCCCGAAGCTCTTTTATATGCTTCTCCTGGACGGTATAGGCCATCCACTTGCCTCCTGCTCCGGACCCGGACATTTTCGGAAGGCCTTTGTGGGCGGAGAAGGTGAACGCTCGGGCACTGGAGCTCGGGCGAAGGGGAATGGATCGGGAAGAAGAAAGCGTGGGTGCGAAAGGGAGTCCTTATCCCCTTATAAAGGCAGCAGGGATTCTGCGCCTCCCCACTTGCCTGGTAAACTCGCTTATTCCCCAAGCGCCGTAATTGATGGCGCGGTTGGGTTACCCACACCCGCATTGATGAGAATCCCGTGATAAGGGGACATGATCTCTGCTTCGACAAGACGTGCCAAGAAAACCGCCTCGCGATATGTGCAGTAGCTGGGTGAGAAAAACGGTTCGAATAATGACCTGGCCATAGCGTGATGTCACATTATAAAAAGTTGTCAGCAGATTAGATTTGTGGAATAAATATACTCTCTACGGTGGTATGTGGAATTTGTTTTGCAGAGCCGGACACGGTCCTTGTGTTCAAAATCTTCTATGGAGTATTCGGAGAAGGAACCGCCTTGCAATGCTGAAGACAATCTGCGCGTCGGACTCATCGTCATTGAAGCCTGATTCAGGGGTTACTGAGGGAGTCCTGGATTAGGGGGTCCTTGGATAGCCGGACTATATACTTTGGCCGGACTGTTGGACTATGAAGATACAAGATTGAAGACTTTGTCCCGTGTCCGGGTGGGACTCTCCTTTGCGTGAAAGGCAAGCTTGGCAATTTGGATGTGTAGATCTCCTCCCTTGTAATCGACTCTATGTAACCCTAGCCCCCTCCGGTGTCTATATAAACCGTAGGGTTTAGTCCGTAGAACAACAATCATAATCATAGGCTAGCTTCTTGGGTTTAGCCTCTACGATCTCGTGGTAGATCAACTCTTGTAATACTCATATCATCAAGATCAATCAAGCAGGAAGTAGGGTATTACCTCCATCGAGAGGGCCCGAACCTGGGTAAACATTGTGTCCCCCACCTCATGTTACCATCCGCCTTAGACGCACAGTTCAGGACCCCCTACCCTTGATCCGCCGGTTTTGACACCGACACCTATCCCTTATTTTTTTTAGAAAAATGACATAAACATAAATAATTTGTCGTTACTTGCTGACCAATTATTCCCTTAAGAACGCTAGCTTTCGACTTCACCCGTCTGAGGTACAGATCCAGATTACCCGGTTGTAACAATCGCAGAGGTGCTCACTTTACACCCTAGTTGAACAATCAGGAACGTAGGGTATAAACACAGGAGCAAGGCAACCAAGCTTGGCAAAAACTTAAGTCATAGAGGTGCATATAATGGCAAAAGAAGTATAGAACAAACTGTCGTGGTTCTAAGTCTGACAGTAATGTCGGGGGGTAGGTATGGAGAGGCAAGATCTTAGCTATGGAGTAGTTGTAAGCACACAAGGTTTACGAGTTCAAGCCCTTCTCGGAGGAAGTAATAGCCCTACGTCTCGGAGCCCGGAGGCGGTCGACTGGATTATGTGTGTATGAATTACAGGGGTGCGAACCCTTTACACTGAGGAGGGGGGTGGCTTATATAGAGTTCGCCAGACCCCTCCGGCCCTCAGTTATGCAGGGTTTTAAGTACATTAAGGTCAGGCGTTACTGGTAACGCCCCTAATAAAGTGCTATGATGACCATAAAAGCTACTTAATGACCGACTGTTAGCGTGCGGAGTGACTTTAGGTCTCCTGGCCATCGAGTGGTTGGATCTTGGTCGAGTGACTGCTTCTTGGTCGAGTGTCTTCGAGTCTGTCGAGTGGAACACCTCCGAGTCGATTGAAAGGAGATTTCTTCTAGAGATGTCCTTGGGTAGGGCAGTTAGGACAGGTCCATGACCCTACCATAGGTACATAGCTTCATCATTAGCCCCTGAATGGATCGAGGTTTGGGTGGGGAAGGAGTTGAGAACTTCTCCGACTCATTTTTCATGCCATGAGCATATCTTGTTTCGGATCAATGAACCTGAGTGACGACAGGAACTTCCTTTTCAGTCGCCTTGATCCATTCTTAGTTTTTTGTCGAGTGAGTTTCTTTACTTGAAAAGCTCCGAGTGACGGTGTGGAGGAGATCTTCCGTCTGACAAGTTGTTCTGCTGCCTGCGGATTTCGTGGGATTCGAATTTTGGGAAGCGCGCGGGATGGGGGAGGCCGCAGTAATCGGATGGGATAGGGCGGAGCTACCTTGATCTCTGCGCCACCTTTTTCACCACGTATCACGCGCGCGACTGTTGCGGGATTTGATAGGATCGTCCGGGCCTACCAGTCAGCCACTCGGAAGTAACCTCATATAAGGCGTCGGACCGGGGTTTCTTGAACAGTGCATTCTCATTTCCTCTCCTCATCTTCAGGCTTCTTCGTCGCGCTCGTTCTCGCCCCAGCGCCGCCGCTCCATATGTGTCTCGCCGGCGATGATGGGGAAGGAGAAGACGGTGGCTCTGGTGCGGGCGAAGAAGGCGACGGCAAAGGCGAAGGGGAAGGCGACCAGTCGGCGTGGATCTTCCTCACGAGCCGGCCTGCCGAAGGGCTGGATCCAGGGCGACTAGATCCGCTCGACGATCCGCCAAGAAGACCTCGACAACCTAGCCGACGGAGGACTGATCCCCCATGGATCGGCGCGGGTTCCGAGGAAGGAATCCGAGCCGCAACCTCGGGAGGGTGAGTGCGTTCTCCTTGCCACCCACGTCGACCGTGGGTTTTCCTTGCCTCCTCACCCTTTCTTTCGGGGATTTCTGAATTTCTTTGGGGCACAACTCCACCACTTCACTCCCAACACAATCGTGTATCTCGCTGCTTTCGTGTCTTTGTGCGAGAATTTCTTGGGTTGTCGGCCTCACTGGGGTCTTTTCAAGCACATTTTCACCTGTCATTCTCAGACGGTGAAAAAGGCCAATACGAGTGATGAGAGAACACAAGTGATTCAGATGTCTGGGGGCCTTGGTGTTCAGATGAGAGGGAAAAGTTCATTTCCGGCCATGATTCTTCCCGACTCGGTCCACGGATGGCAGTCAACCTGGTTTTATTGCAAAGACCAGCCGACGCCAGGGCAGTCGACTGGCCTCCCTCCTTTTACCATGGACCAAGTGAGGAAACCCTCCTCTTTGAAGGTGATCCCAGAGGAGAAGGCGCAAGTTAGGGTGCTGGTCGAACGAGTGGTCCATCTTATCCGTGACGGGGTCACTGGTATGTATCTCTTGGAGGTTTTCCTTCGGTGGCACATCCAGCCTCTTCAAGCTCGAGACCATCCGATGTGGATGTATTTGGGTCTTGACGACACCACTCGGATTCACCCGGAGGAGGTCGATGACGACACACTGGAGGGGTGGCTGTCGGGCATCACCGGAAACAAGGACAACCCTAGGGGAGCCAGGAGAGTTCCTCCATTCGACCAGTCCCATGAACCAGAAAAGGTCCGATTCTGAGCTTTTGATTATAACCTGAATTCACTCGCGCAGCTGTCTATACTGCGTCGACAGACTTTATTCTTCCTGCTTTCTTTCAGGCCCTTATCGAAATGTACTCACTGCCCAATGAAGAGCAAGAGCAAGACCCGAAAGGAGAGGCGAGCGGCGGCGATAGTGGCGAATGGCATTCTGACGGAGAAGGGGACGAAGAAAGCGACGACTCAAGTGACGAAGAAGAAGTTGAGTCGCCTCCTCGCAGGGAGAGGCGATCCAAGCTTGACCAAGAACGACCGAGCGCCCGTGAAAAGGCGATTGCTCAGACTGGTCAGTCTTCAAAGCGTCCTCGGACATCTTCACCAACCCCAACTAAAAAAGCATCAAAGCATCCCAAAGTTGCAGAGCAGAAGCCTCGGAAGGCGTTGCCGAAGATTAAGATTGACATCCCCGTCTCTTCTGCGTGAGTGTCTCCCTTTGTATTCACTCGACGCTCCATGCTATTTATTTTTTCTTGATTTAACCAGACGAACTTTGGAACTGGCAGCGCTACTACTTCCGGGACCTCAGCTTACAGGGATGAGGATGAGGTAATGGAGGATGCAGTCACTTCCAATCTGGGTATGATTTCTGTCATTCTGTCTTTATTTGGTTGACTCAGCTGCAATGTGTACCATTGGGTGATGTGATTTTGGCGATTGATCTTTGAACATCTCCTAACATTATTGACCTCCGCGATGATGATGAAGAGCCTGAGAGGCCTTTGACGAGGAAAAATAGGAAAGCTCCTACAAGCAAGGTGCCACAGTCGACGCTGGTGATGCCAATCGGGGTTCTGTTACCTTCGCCGTACCATTGTCGAGTGCCCTGCCTTCTTCGTCGACTGCTCAAGCTCCTGCCGACCCACCTTCAGTTTTTGTGATCCATCATGTCCCAGAGGACGAAGTGAATGCTGCCAAGGAAGCCATACGCCAGGCGGGTGTTATGATGGAGAAGATGAAGGCGGTGCGGGACGCCAGTCAGGCCGCCTATGACGCCAGCTCGGCTCTCCAAAGCAATGTTCAGGTCAGTTGGTCACCGCTTGTTCTGTTTGGATATGCTATCTGAAGACTCTCTTTCCGAAAATCTTTGCATCTGTACACCCACTAGGTGCGTCGATTGAATTTTTGGACTAGTGGGGGCACACTGAGTGCACCCACTGGGTGTAGTCCCCGAGACTACGGTGGACTGCTGGCAGTCGACTGTAGTCTTTGTATTTTGATTCTTTCGCTCGATCCGGTCTGGCCGTGTCGAGTGTAAACCGAACCGGTGGGGGCACGCAAAGTGCACCCATTGGGTGTAGTCCCCGAGACTATGTTGGACTGTGGGCAGTCGACCATAGTCTTAGTATTTATTGTCTTTGTCGTTTTTCGCTGTAAAATAACTTCCCCTCCCTGATTGCAGAAATCTTGTGATCTTGGAGCTTGCTTTGCTGACTTGGAGAAACAGTAGATCCAGCTAAGTCTTGACCTGGAATTGGCTCAGCAAAATCTGAAAAAATCTCAAGACGAGGCCGCTAGTATGGAAGGTAACTGATTGCCGACTGAACTTCAATATATCTCTTTGGTCTCTTTTTTGATTCGATTATTTCTTTTGCAGAGAAAATGAAGTTGGCTCTGGACAAGAAGGACTCGGACCTCGCCGCCGCGCAAAAAGCAGCCCAAGACAAAACCGTTCTCGTGGACGAGAAGCTTGCTTCAGTCGGAACGCTTGAAGGAGAGGTGACTAGACTGACATCTTGTCTTAATGAAGCTAACCACGAAGTGACCAGCCTGAAGAAGGATAAGGTCTCCCTGAACAAAAAGTTGGAGTCTGCGATCCGCAAGAGGAACGACACAGAAGCTTATCTGAGGGCCCTTGCCAAGAAGCTTTATCTCGTGCTGGGAGGTATTTCTTTTAATCTGACTGTGTTGATGCTTGCCATCGGATTTTGCTCGGTTGATTGAACTGACTTTTGGCTGCAGAACTTTGTCAAGACTTTGATGAAGAAACTGGAAGGGTCGAGACGGGTCTGGACCCTATCGCTTCCCCGGTCTGCGATGAAACTGCGATGAACGTGCTCCGACTGGAGTCCCGTATCGCCAGCGCCACAAGCTACCTCGCACGCCTGAAGGAGGTTGTCTCTCGAATCAACTCGACACTTTGGCCGGGGCGATGCTTCGGAATGATCTAGAATCTCTGATGACTCGACTGAACGAGATCCCTGGCCGAGTGCAAGAATGGAAGAAATCCTCTGCCCGGTGTGGTGCTGATGTGGCGCTGTCCCTGGTGCGAGTCCATTGCAAGGAGGCTCGTGAAGACAAGCTGGCTGCGATCAAAGTCGCTAACACCAAAAAGCACGACTTCTAGTCCTTCATGGAGACTTTCATTGCTGCCGCTACTCGGATCGCTGATGGGATCGATCTGGACTCGTTCGTGGAGCCTGCCAGCCCTCTTCCGGCCGAGTGAACAATCTTATGAAATTTGGATACGCTTTAAATTTGCCTCGGAATGCCAAGTGGTTTCTGTAACCGTTAAACTCCTTCGGGCATGGTGCCCGAGTACCTTTGATTCGCTGCTTGGAACCTTTAGGATTTATCTGAACTTGGTTTGTTGTTGAATATCTTCATGAATTCTCCGTCGAGTGGAACTCGTTCTTCACTCAAGACAACTTTTGTATTTGTGGTGCAGCTCCGAAGGAGAAGGTAGCAGTCGACCTGCACCTCGTCGTCCTTGCGGGTTGGGATGGAGCGCACGTTGTATTTGTGGCGAAGCTCCGAAGGAGAAGGTGGCAGTCGACCTGCACCTCGTCGTCCTTGCGGATTTGGATGGAGCGCACGTTGTATTTGTGGCGAAGCTCCCAAGGAGAAGGTGGCAGTCGACCTGCACCTCGTCGTCCTTGCGGATTGGGATGGAGCGCACATTGTATTTGTGGCGAAGCTCCGAAGGAGAAGGTGGCAGTCAACCTGCACCTCGTCGTCCTTGCGGATTGGGATGGAGCGCACGTTGTATTTGTGGTGAAGCTCCCAAAGAGAAGGTGGCAGTCGACCTGCACCTCGTCGTCCTTGCGGATTGGGATGGAGCGCACGTTGTATTTGTGGTGAAGCTCCCAAGGAGAAGGTGGCAGTCGACTTGCACCTCGTCGTCCTTGCAGATTGGGATGTGTTTCGTACTTAGGCGAGTACTGGACTGCAGCTAAGCCTCCGAGTGGGAGGGTCGCTCTCCACTTGGTAGGATTTTTCAAACTTAGGCGAGTACTAGACTGCAGCTAAGCCTCCGAGTGGGAGGCTCGCTCTCCACTCGGTAGGATTTTTCAAACTTAGGCGAGTACTGGACTGCAGCTAAGCCCCCGAGTGGGAGGGTCGCTCTCCACTCGGTAGGATTTTCAAACTTAGGCGAGTACTGGATTGCAGTTAAGCCCCCGAGTGGGAGGGTCGCTCTCCACTCGGTAGGATTTCTCCAACTTAGGCGAGTACTGGACTGCAGCTAAGCCCCTGAGTGGGAGGGTCGCTCTCCACTCGGTAGGATTTTTCAAACTTAGGCGAGTACTGGACTGCAGCTAATCCCCCGAGTGGGAGGGTCGCTCTCCACTCGGTAGGATTTTTCAAACTTAGGCGAGTACTGGACTGCAGCTAAGCCCTCGAGTGGGAGGGTCGCTCTCCACTCGGTAGGATTTTCAAATACTTAGGCAAGTACTGGACTACAGCTAAGCCCCGAGTGGGAGGCTGGATCACCACTCAGTAGGATTTTCAAATACTTAGGCGAGTACTGGACTGCAGCTAAGCCCCCGAGTGGGAGGCTGGCTCACCACTCAGTAGGATTTTCAAATACTTAGGTGAAACGGGTTCGCAGCTAAGCCTCCGAGTGAGAGGCTGGCTCACCACTCGGTAAGAAATTATTTTTACAAACTTAGGCGAAACGGATTCGCAGCTAAGCCACCCACTGGGGGATTTCTCACGCAAACAAAAACAATAACAATCACTGGGAAAATTATAACGCTCTTGTCTTTGATAAATAAACTACAGAAGTTTTTCTTATTACATCTCATCCGAGTGAGAATTCAAGTATAAAAGGGGTGGAGCAGCTCCGCATTCCAGGCTCGTGGCTCATCAATCTGGCGATCGACGTTATAAAGGTGGTACGCTCCATTGTGGAGGACTCTGGTGACTATGAAGGGACCTTCCCAAGTAGGAGCGATTTTGTGTGGTTTCTGTTGATCCACTCAGAGGACCAAGTCTCCTTCTTGGAAGGCTCAACTCTTCACATTTCTGGCATGGAAACGACGCACGTCTTGCTGATAAATGGTCGATCGGATCATGGCCATTTCTCTTTCTTCTTCCAGGAGGTCGACTGCGTCCTGCCGGGCTTGTTTTGCTTCATCTTCAGAGTAGAGCTCGACTCGGGGTGCGTTGTGAAGCAGGTCACTTGGCAAAACTGCTTCGGCTCCGTAGACCAGAAAGAATGGGGTTCTTCCAGTCGATCGGTTCGGGGTTGTCCTCAATCCCCAAAGAACTGATGGAAGCTCGTCGACCCATGCACCTGCTGCGTGCTTGAGATCGCGCATCAGTCGGGGTTTCAGTCCTTTGAGAATTAAGCCGTTTGCTCTTTCCGCTTGTCCATTCGACTAGGGGTGAGCGACTGAAGCGTAGTCGACTCGTGTGCCTTGAGAGGCGCAAAAGGCTCTAAATTTGTCAGAATCGAAGTTTGACCCATTGTCAGTGATGATGTTGTGCGGAACTCCATATCTGAATATCAACTCTCTGATGAAACTGATAGCAGTGCAAGCATCAAGATTCTTGATAGGCTTAGCTTCAATCCATTTGGTGAACTTGTCGGCTGCTATTAGCACATGAGTGAAGCCGCTCCTGCCCATTCTCAGTGGTCCAACCATGTCCAGTCCCCAAACAGCGAAGGGCCAGACGAGTGGAATGGTTTTCAGGGCTGACGCGGGTTTGTGCGACATATTGGAGTAAAACTGGCATCCTTCACATTTGTCGACTATTTCTTTCGCCATTTCATTCTCCCTTGGCTAGTAGAATCCCGCTCGGTATGCTTTAGCCACAATGGTCCGAGAGGACGCATGATGACCACAGGTCCCCGAGTGGATATCGTCAAGGATTATCTGACCTTCTTCTGGTGTTATACACTTCTGACTAACTCCAGTCGCGCTTTCTCTATACAACTGTCCCTTTATAACTGTAAAGGCCTTGGATCGACGGACGATCTGTCAAGCCTCTTCTTTGTCCTCTGGGAGTTCTTTCCTTAGGATGTACACGATGAACGGTACCGTCCAGTCGGGAGTGATGACCAAAACTTCCATGATCAGGTCGACCATAGCTGGAACTTCAACTTCAATCGGATCCATGGCACTTTTTGGCTACGGGGCTTCTTCAGTGAAGGGATCCTCCTGAACTGATGGTGTGTGGATGTGTTCCAAAAACACATTGCTAGGAATGGCTTCTCTTTTGGAACCTATTTTCGCCAAATCATCAGCTGCTTGATTTTTCAGTCGGGGTATGTGATGAAGTTCTAACCCCTCAAATTTCTTCTCCAGCTTTCTCACTGCATTGCAATAACCAGTCATGGCTGGACTTCTGACGTCCCACTCCTTCATCACTTGATTAACCACCAAATCTGAGTCGCCATAGACCATGAGGCGATGGACGCCGAGTGAAATGGCCATGCGCAACCCATATAAAAGTGCTTCATATTCTGCTTCGTTATTGGAGTAATCAAAGTGGATTTGAAGAACATATCTGAGCTTATCTCCTCGGTGGGAGACCAATACTACCCCGGCACCGGAACCATTCAGCATTTTGGAACCGTCGAAGAACATGGTCCAATGCTCCGAGTGAACCTGAGTCGGCAGTTGTTGTTCAATCCACTCGGAGACAAAATCTGCTATTGCTTGGGACTTGATAGCTTTCTTTGCCTCAAACTTGATATCTAGAGGAAGGAGTTCAATCGCCCATTTTGCCACTCGACCAGTTGCATCTCTGTTGTGTAGGATCTCTGACAATGGAGCGTCGCTGACGACTGTAATGGAATGATCAGAGAAGTAGTGAGCAACCTTCTTTGTGGTCATATAAATCCCATATACAAGCTTCTGATAATGAGGATATCTTTTCTTTGACGGGGTCAAAACTTTAGAAATATAATATACTGGGCACTGAACTTTGAAGGCTTTTCCTTCTTCTTCCCGCTCGACCGTAAGTACCGTACTGACGACTTGTCCCGTGGCTGCGATGTAAAGCAGCAAAGTGTCGGGTGGTAGGTGCGACATATGCCAACGGGTGGCTTATCATTATGGGAGCCAGTAAGACATCGCCGGTGCCTGGAAACGGGATGAGGCGAAGACATGCACGCCGGCGAATCTTACCCAGCTTCAGGGCTCTCCGTGGAGATAACACCCCTACTGCTGCTTCGCGGGGTCTCTGCATGATCACTAGATGGACAAGTAGCTACACAATGCTCCTTGAGCTGTTCGGTGGGAGGAGGAAGAAGGGCACGGCTAGCTTGCTTCTTCTCCTTGTGTGGTGTCTAAAACTAGCCGGGGGTCCAACCCTTTGCATGGGTGCCCCGGGGGGTTTATATAGGCCTACCCCCCGGGGGTACAATGGTAATCCGACTGGGCACGGGGCCCAGCCGTCTGTGACTGCGCTCGCCGGCTTCTGCGCCGGCTGCTGGGGCCCGCCGACTGGTGGGTCCCGCCGGCTGCCGGCCCCTTGGTCGACAGGCATGCCCCACTGTCCAGGACCTGGTCGGCGGCTGGTTACTGTTGCTCCATCTTGGTGACGTGGGCTTCGTCGTGGTAGGCTGGCTACAGTGCCGCCGCCCGGCGGGCTATCGCTGTAGCCTCACCGCGTCCTGTCTCCTTAATGGGGCGTCTCCTTCGAGGAAGATGGCAAGCCGGCTGCGGGGAGCCGGCTCTCTCTTGGGCCGACTGGGGGAGGTGTGGCCGCCTTCGGGTGTCTGTCTGCCCGAAGGGACCCACCGCCCGTGGGCCGCGCTGGTAGTCTGTCGTGGATGGCGTCAGGGTCGGCATGGCAACAGTGTTGCGCCGGGCGGGTCATGGTCACCCATACGGCGCACTGTGCCGATCGTGCTCCGGGATTTGGGGGTGGCAGGCTTTACTGTAGCCACGCCCCGTCTCATCACCGCTAGGTGGATGCAAACTTTGAGGGTACGGTCTCGACCGCTTTATGGGAGCCGGCTTCTTGGAGTCGGCCTCCTCGCGGCCGGCTTCTCGAAGTCGGCCCTCCCATGGCGTTCTTCATGAGGGCTAAAGTCGGGCCTCCTTCCGAAAGCCGGCCTGGGTGACAGCCAGCAAGAGGAAGGCGGCCCCATGTCTTGGATTCTTGAGAGCTGGACGGGCTCGTAATTTTTTCAGAAGGGACAGGGGAAGCCGGCTAGGCTACCCATGGCTATTTACTCCGACACAAAGGCTCTTTGCTGATTGGGGCAGCAAGCACCGGCTAGGTGGAGAGCAGAGCTTTGAGCTCTGCAAACGCTGCATCAGCTTCAGGAGTCCACTCGAACTTGTCTGACTTCTTCATCAATCGGTAAAGAGGGAATGACTTTTCACCGAGACGAGAGATGAATCGACTTAAAGCGGCCAAGCAACCAGTAAGCTTCTGGACGTCGTGCACTCGCACAGGACGTTTCATCCGGAGTATAGTACCGAGTTTTTCTGGATTGGCGTCGATTCCCCGTTCGGAAACGAGAAAACCGAGTAACTTTCTGCCAGGAACTCCGAATGTGCACTTTGATGGATTAAGCTTGATATCATACCTCCTGAGGTTGGTAAAGGTTTCAGCAAGGTCAGTCAGCAGGTTGGAACCCTTCCGTGACTTGACCACAATATCATCCATGTATGCTTCTACATTCCGACTGATTTGAGTGAGCAAACACTTCTAAATCATCCTCATGAATGTGGCTCCGGCATTCTTGAGGCCGAATGGCATGGTAACATAACAGAAGCACCCGAATGGAGTGATGAAAGCTGTTTTGATCTCGTCAGGTCCATACAGACGGATCTGATGGTACCCGGAATAGGCGTCTAAAAAAGACAGTCGCTCACATCCCGCAGTCGAGTCGACTATCTGGTCGATGCGGGGGAGAGGAAAATGATCTTTCGGGCTGGCCCGATTGATATGTTTAAAGTCAATGCACATGCGAAGTGACTTATCCTGCTTGGGGACCATGACAACGTTGGCGAGCCACTCGGAGTGGTAAATCTCTCGGATGAACTCCGCTGCTAAGAGCCGAGCCACCTCCTCACCAATAGCCTTTCTCTTCTGGATGGCGGACTGTCGGAGATGTTCTTTGACAGGTTTCACTTTTGAGTCGACTCGTAGGCGGTGCTCAGCCAGCCCCCTAGGAACACCCGGCATGTCAGAAGGCTTCCATGCGAAGATGTCCCAGTTCTCACGGAGGAACTGGATGAGCGCTTCTTCCTATTTGGAGTCGAGTGTTGTTGAGATATGAGTCGGAGCAGCACTGGGATCGGTCGAGTGAATGTGAACCGGCTTCATTTCACCAGACGACTGAAAGGCTGATTCTGTAGCGGGCTTCTTGGCTCGCAACAAATCACTCGAGTCTGCAGTCTTCTGGTACTCCTGCAGCTCCACCACTGCCATCTGAGCATCAGCGATCTTTGAGCCTTTCTGAAAACACTCTTCTGCTTTCTTCCGATTGCCCGTAACAGTGATCACACCTTTGGGACCAGGCATCTTCAATTTGAGATACACATAACATGGTCGAGCCATGAAGCGTGCGTAAGCTGGCCTGCCCAAAATAGCCTGATAAG
This sequence comes from Triticum urartu, assembly GCF_003073215.2. Lineage (NCBI taxonomy): Eukaryota > Viridiplantae > Streptophyta > Magnoliopsida > Poales > Poaceae > Triticum > Triticum urartu. Next base: position 425,685,191 of record NC_053027.1, read on the forward strand.
CACTCTGGAAATCCACAACTTCGAACGTCAACTTTTCTTTGCGGTAATTCTTGGAATCACCGAAAACCACATCAAGAGCAATTTGGCCGAGTGACTCAGCCTTCTTCCCAGGAATGACTCCATGGAAACTCATGTTGCTAGTACTAAGTCTGGACATCGGAATGCCCATCCCTCTCAACGTCTCAGCATACAGTATGTTCAAACCACTGCCACCATCCATCAAGACTTTGGTCAGTCGAGTGCCTTCAACAACTGGGTCGACCACCAAAGCTTGCCTCCCAGGGGTGGCAATGTGCATTGGGTGATCGGACTGGTCGAATGTGATGGCAGTCTGAGACCACTTCAGATAACTGGGTGTCGCCAGAGCAACCATATTCACCTCACGGTTGATAACTTTCAGTTGACTTTTGCTTTCAACATCAGCAAAAATCATCAAGGTGGAATTGACCTGGGGGTATCCATCATCACTGTCTTCCTTGTCCTCAACTTTGTCCGACTCCTTTTCCTTATCTTTGGGCTGTTTTCCCTGGAACTGCTGGATCAAGAGCCGACACTGTCGAGTGGTATGTTTCGGGTAAATGAGCTTACCCTCTTCATATTTCTTGGTGTGGATGTGACATGGCAAATCCAACACATCATTTCCGTCTTGGTCTTTGAGTTTCTTGGGGTTCCAAGGCCCTTTGGGTTTCCCCTTAAACTTTCCTTGAGCTATAGCCAATGCTTCCCCAGGAGTAGCTGGCTCAGCTTTCCGCTTCTGTTTCCGATTGGAATTTCCTCCTCCGGTTTCTTGGGCAACTGACTTGTGCTTGCCACTCCGGAGTCGATCCTCATCTTCACCATTAGCGTACTTGGTGGCAATCTCCATCATCAGATTCAGAGACATGTCTCTGGTTTGACCGAATTTCAGATTCAGTTCTCTGTACTTGACGCCTTCTTTGAAGGCACAGACCGCTTGGTGATCAGGCACATTCTCTACCGTGTGATGTAACGTGATCCATCTCTGGATGTAATCTCTCAAAGTTTCATTCAGCTTCTGCACGCAAGACCGCATTTCCGTCAGCCCTGCCGGTCGCTTGCATGTTCCTTCAAATGTGGTGACAAACACTCGGGCGAGATCTTCCCAAGTGTAAATGCTGCTGGGTGCTAACTGATTCAGCCACGCTCTGGCCGAGCCCTCCAACATGAGAGGCAGGTGCTTCATGGCCACTTCATCATTGCCACCGCCAATCTGGACAGCCACTCGGTAGTCTTCAAGCCAAGTATCGGGCTTGGACTCACCAGTGAACTTATTGACTCCAGTCGCCAACCTGAAGTTGGGAGGAATCACAGCGGCCCTGATGGCTCTACTAAAGCACTTTGGCCCCGAAACATGTATTCTGCTGCTGGTAGGTGCATCCCTGTCGTGACCTTCTCGGTGAGCTATGTTCCTGTCGACCAAACCTTGAACGATAATGGATCTCGCATCAAAGCCTGGTCCCCTAGGGTCGACTGGAATCCTTCGCCCAACACTATGAGGGTGCCTGTCATCCTGCTGTCGAGGCACATTCGATCCACTCCTCGGGGGAGGGGTAGGCACTCGACGTCGATCGTCATGATTGAATCAGTGATCATACTGCTCACGGTTCCCGTACTGATCACGCCGGACCCCACGTCCCTCACGCCTCGGGGGCGATCTTGGGCTATGAGCCGACTGGACTGTGTCTGCAGCAATGGATCTGCTATGAATCCTGTTCCGCGACTGAGAAACAGCGGAATTCTGGTCTCCTGCTACCCGGAGTAACGCTCTGATCTGCAGCAAGCCTCTGCCAGCCTCTGACTGGGAAGGCTGAATCGACTTTGCTATACGGGCTGCAGCTGCTAAATTCTGAATCGGAGTTCGATATACCTGTGGGGGCGGAAAGAGGTGACGTCGACTGGATTCTGGAACCCGTTGTCGCGCACGCTCGTCGAGTGCTCGTTGGAGGTTCTCCAGTTGAGTGCGCTCAGCCAAGTTTGCCAGGCGCGCGTCCTCCAAGGCACGAGCCTCGGGGGTTTCTCCAACGATAGGAGTATGCAGTGCATCCATGTTCCGGCGACAAAGTTCTTCTCTCTGCAGCGACGTGAGAGGCTCGGGAGATATTCCTCATGGGGATGCGATGGGTTGCCTCCACCTGCGCCTCCATCGGTGCGGGGAAAACCGGGAGCACTGCACGGTCCATCGACCATCAGAACCTCCGCCGTCGGATCACTGCTGTCGCACTCGGATTCGGTCTCTGCGGAGCCAGTCGAACAAGCCGTAGAGGGATTCGTCGGGCTCGATCGCCACGACTTGAGGGGTGGCCGACTGGCTTGCCACCGCGTGTCTCACCCACCGCTGAAGTATCGACCGATCGGAGCGCTTGCGTCGGTGGGAAACAGGGAGGGAGGACAACATAGGGGCCGACCGATAATGGGTCGACAGTTGCCGCAAGAGGACGCCGCGGACGCACGCGCGAAAGTGCGTTGCCCCGTGGATAGGGAGTGTGTCGATGTCGAGCGGAGCCTCCTGAAGCCAAGTGGAGTCGTCGGCCATGAACGTGAGCGCGCCGAGACGGATCTCGCGGCCCTCCACCAAAACTCCACCAGAAACCATGATGATTTGGATCGGAAAAGATCGCAACTCTTCCAACAAATCGCTAAGACACCTAAGCCCATGGTGGGCGCCAACTGTCGTGGTTCTAAGTCTGACAGTAATGTCGGGGGGTAGGTATGGAGAGGCAAGATCTTAGCTATGGAGTAGTTGTAAGCACATGAGGTTTACGAGTTCAGGCCCTTCTCGGAGGAAGTAATAGCCCTACGTCTCGGAGCCCGGAGGCGGTCGACTGGATTATGTGTGTATGAATTACAGGGGTGCGAACCCTTTACACTGAGGAGGGGGGGTGGCTTATATAGAGTTAGCCAGACCCCTCCGGCCCTCAGTTATGCAGGGTTTTAAGTACATTAAGGTCGGGCGTTACTGGTAACGCCCCTAATAAAGTGCTATGATGACCATAAAAGCTACTTAATGACTAACCATTAGCGTGCGGAGTGACTTTAGGTCTCCTGGCCGTCGAGTGGTTGGATCTTGGTCGAGTGACTGCTTCTTGGTCGAGTGTCTTCGAGTCTGTCGAGTGGAACACCTCCGAGTCGATTGAAAGGAGATTTCTTCTAGAGATGTCCTTGGGTAGGGCAGTTAGGACAGGTCCATGACCCTACCCTAGGTACATAGCTTCATCACAAACGACGTAAACAATGTAAGCAACAAGCTTTTAGTAATTAGCTTCGTCAAAGAAGCCCCGGTTACAGTGGGGCGTGTACATTTAAAGATGTGTAGCCCTAACAGTTTGGTAGATCCGAACACACCCTGGGATATTAAAAGGAAAAATAAAAAGGAGAGGAGAAAAAGGAACCTAGTCAAAGTAAAAACAGGTGCTACCGAACTATCCGTAGAATCGTCGGAGCCGAGCAGCGTTCCATGGATTCGACTCAAGGTGATTATCCGATGCATTAGGAAGGCGATAGGCTCCTCCCGTGAGAACTTCATCGATTATGAAGGGGCCCTCCCATCTTGGTTTGAGCTTATCCTTTTTCTTCTCTGGGAGACGCAAGACGAGATCGCCCACGTTCTATGCCTTGGCCCGCACTTCTCTACTTTGGTATCGCCTCGCCTATTGTTGGTAAAATGCGGAACAAGCTTGTGCGATATCGCGTTCCTCTTTGAGGCCGTCTAGGTCATCCTGTCGATCGAGCTCAGCTTCTCGCTCTTCATACATGCGCACTCGAGGTGAGTCATGAATAATGTCGCATGGCAGGACAACTTCTGCACCATACTCGAGGTGTGTATTCGGTTGTTCGGTTAGGTGTAGTCCGCGACCCCCAGAGCACGGAATCGAGTTCCTCAACCCAGTGCATGTCTGACACCCGTAGGGAGCGCACTAGTCGAGGTTTAATGCTGCTCATTATCAGGCCATTGGCCCGTTCGACCTGACCATTTGTTTGAGGGTGGTAGACGGATGCATAGTCGAGTTTAATGCCCAATTTAGCACACCCGTTTTCACCTCATCGGCCATAAAATTGGATCCATTATCGGTGATGATGCTATGCGGGACACCGTACTGGTGTACCATGCTACTTCTTGAGCTTGCGTTGGTTTTTCCCTTGAAGAGGAAAGGGTGATGCAGCAAAGTAGAGTAAGTATTTCCCTCAGTTTTGAGAACCAAGGTATCAATCCAGTAGGAGACACCGTGCAAGTCACCGAATACCTGCACAAACAAACACCAACTTGCACCCAATGCGATAGGGGTTGTCAATCCCTTCACAGTTATTTACAAAGTGAGATCTGATAGAGATGGATAAACGGTAAAGTAATATTTTTGGTATTGTTGGTTTATGGAACGGAAAGTAAAATATTGCAAATAAAGTAAATAGAAAACTAAAATTGTAGATCAGAAACTTATATGATGGAAAATAGACCCAGGGGTCATAGGTTTCACTAGAGGCTTCTCTCAAGATAGAAGATATTACGGTGGGTGAACAAATTATTGCCGAACAATTGATAGAAAAGCGCATAATTATGATGATATCTAAGGCAATGATCATGAATATAGGCATCACATCCGTATCAAGTAGACCGACTCCTGCCTGCATCTACTACTATTACTCCACAAATCGACCGACTCTTACTTGCATCTAGAGTATGAAGTTCATAGAACAGAGTAACGCATTAAGTAAGATGACATGATGTAGCAGGATAAACTCAAGCAATATGATGAAAACCCCATCTTGTTATCCTCGATGGCAAGAATACAATACATGTCGGTTCCCCTTCTGTCATTGGGATCAAGCACCATGCAACCTCTTGAGCTTGCGTTGGATTTCCCCAAAGAGGAAAGGATGATGCAGCAGAGTAGCGTAAGTATTTCCCTCAGTTTTTGAGAACCAAGGTATCAATCCAGTAGGAGGCCATGCTCAAGTCCCTCGTACCTGCACAAAACGATAGCTACTCGCAACCAACGCGATTAGGGGTTGTCAATCCCTTCACGGTCACTTACGAGAGTGAGATCTGATAGATATAATATTTTTGGTATTTTTGGTATAGAGATGCAAAGTGAAAAGTAAAAGGCAAAGTAAAAAGCAAAGTAAGATTAAAGTGATGGAGATTGATATGATGAGAATAGACCCGGGGCCATAGGTTTCACTAGTGGCTTCTCTCAAGAGCATAAGTATTCTACGGTGGGTAAACAAATTACTGTTGAGCAATTGACAGAATTGAGCATAGTTATGAGAATATCTAGGCATGATCATGTATATAGGCATCACCTCCGTGACAAGTAGACCGAAACGATTCTGCATCTACTACTATTACTCCACTCATCGACCGCTATCCAGCATGCATCTAGAGTATTAAGTTAAAAACAGAGTAACACTTTAAGCAAGATGACATGATGTAGAGAGATAAATTCATGCAATATGAAATAAACCCCATCTTGTTATCCTCGATGGCAATGATGCAATATGTGCCTTGCTGCCCCTTCTGTCACTGGGAAAGGACACCGCAAGATCGAACCCAAAGCTAAGCACTTCTCCCATGGCAAGAACTACCAATCTAGTTGGCCAAACCAAACGGATAATTCAAAGAGACCTGCAAAGATAACCAATCATACATAAAAGAATTCAGAGAAGATTCAAATATTATTCATAGATAGACTTGACCATAAACCCACAATTCATCGATCTCAACAAACACACCGCAAAAAGAAGATTACATCGAATAGATCTCCAGGAGAGAGGGGGAGAACTTTCTATTGAGATCCAAAAAGAGAGAAGAAGCCATCTAGCTACTAACTATGGACCCGAAGGTCTGAGGTAAACTACTCACACTTCATCGGAGGGGCTATGACGATGTAGAAGCCCTCCGTGATGATGGCCCTCTCCGGCGGAGCTCCGGAACAGGCCCCAAGATGGGATCTCGTGGATACAGAAAGTTGCGGCGGTGGAATTAGGTTTTTGGCTCCTCTTCTGATCGTTTGGGGGTACGTAGGTATATATAGGACGAAGGAGTACCTCGGTGGAGCACCGAGGGGCCCACGAGGCAGGGGGCGCGCCCTAGGTGGGGGGGCGCACCCCCCACCCTCGTGACCACCTCTTTGACTCCTTGTAGTAGGGTCCAAGTCTCCTGGATCACGTTCGGTGAGAAAAATCACGTTCCCGAAGGTTTTATTCCGTTTGGACTCCGTTTGATATTCTGTTTCTCCGATATACTGAAATAGGCAAAAAACATCAATTCTGGGCTGGGCCTCCGGTTAATAGGTTAGTCCCAAAAATAATATAAAAGTGGAAAATAAAGCCCAATATAGTCCAAAACAGTAGATAATATAGCATGGAGCAATCAAAAATTATAGATACGTTGGAGACGTATCAGACATCCCCAAGCTTAATTCCTGCTCGTCCTCGAGTAGGTAAATGATAAAAAGAGAATTTTTGATGCGGAGTGCTACTTGGCATAATTTCAATGCAAATCTTCTTAATTATGGTAGGAATATTCCGATTAGGAAGATTCAAGACAAAAGTTCATATTGACATAGAGAATAATAATACTTCAAGCAAACCAACAAAGCAATTATGTTTTCTTAAAGTAACATGGCCAAAGAAAGTTCATCCCTACAAAATCATATAGTTTAGTCATGCTCCATTTTTGTCACACAAGAATGCTCTCATCATGCACAACCCTGATGACAAACCAAGCAATTGTTTCATACCTTAGTAATTTCAAACTCATAAACTTTCACGCAATACATGAGCGTGAGCCATGGATATAGCACTATGGGTGGAATAGAATATAATGATGGGGTTATGTGGAGAAGACAAAAAGGAGAAAGTCTCACATCAACGAGGCTAATCAATGGGCTATGGAGATGCCCATCGATTGATGTTAATGCAAGGAGTAGGGATTGCCATGCAACACATGCACTAGAGCTATAAATGTATGAAAGCTCAACAAAAGAAACTAAGTGGGTGTGCATCCAACTTGCTTGCTCACGAAGACCTAGCTAGGGCACTTGAGGAGGCCCATTGTTGGAATATACAAGCCAAGTTCTATAATGAAAATTCCCACTAGTATATGAAAGTGATAACTCAAGAGACTCTCTATATGAAGAACATGGTGCTACTTTGAAGCACAAGTGTGGAAAAAGGAATAGTAGCATTGCCCCTTTTTTTGGGCCTTCTTTTTTTTCTTTGGCATTTCTCTTTTTTGGGGACAATGCTCTATTGAATGATGATCATCACACTTTTATTTATTTACAACTCAATGATTACAACTCGATACTAGAACAAAGTATGACTTTATATGGATGCCTTCGACGGTGTACCGGGATATGCAATGAATCAAGAGTGACAAGTATGAAAAAATTATGAACGGTGGCTTTGCCACAAATAATATGTCAACTACATGATCATGCTAAGCAATATGACAATGATGGATGTGTCATGATTAACTGGATGGTGGAAATTTGCATGGCAATATATCTCGGAATGGCTATGGAAATGCCATAATAGGTAGGTATGGTGGTTGTTTTGAGGAATATTTAAGGAGGTTTATGTGTGAAAGAGCGTATCATATCACGAGGTTTGGATGCACCGGCGAAGTTTGCACCAACTCTCGATGTGAGAAAGGGCAATGCACGGTACCGTAGAGGCTACCAATGATGGAAGGGTGAGAGTGTGTATAATCCATGGACTCAACATTAGTCATAAAGAACTCATATACTTATTGCAAAAATCTACAAGCCATAAAAAACCAAAGTATTACGCGCATGCTCCTAGGGGGATAGATTGGTAGCAAAAGACCATCGCTCATCCCCGACTGCCACTCATAAGGAGGACAATCAAATAACACCTCATGTTTCAAATTTGTTGCATAACGTTTACCATACGTGCATGCTACGGGACTTGCAAACTTTAACTCAAGCACTTCTCAAATTCACAATTACTCTACTAGCATGACTTTGATATTACTACCTCCATATCTCAAAACAATTATCAAGCATCCAACTTTTCTTAGTATTCAACACACTCAAAAGAAAGTTTCACAAATCTTGAATACCAAGCATGTTATTATTAAGCAAATTACCATGCTATTAAGACTCTCAAAATAGTTTAGGTGAAGCATGAGAGATCAATAGTTTCTTTAAAACAAATCCACCACTGTGCTCTACAAAATCTAAGTGAAGCACATAGAGCAAAATTATAGTGCTCAAAAGATATAAGTGAAGCACATGGAGCAAAACTACTTAGCTCAAGAAGATATAAGTGAAGCACATAGAGTATTCTATCAAATTCTAATTCATGTATGGCTCTCTCAAAAGGTGTGTACAACAAGGATGATTGTGGCACACTAGCAACCAAAGACACAAATAATACAAGACGCTCCAAGCAAAACACATATCATGTTGGTGAATAAAAATATAGCTCCAAGTAAATTACCGATGGAAGTGGACGAAAGAGGGGATGCCTTCCGGGGCATCCCCAAGCTTTGACTTTTTGGTGTCCTTGGATTATCTTGGGGGTGCCATGGGCATCCCCAAGCTTAGGCTCTTGCCACTCCTTGTTCCATAATCCATCACAAGAATTCACCCAAAACTTGAAAACTTCACAACACAAAACTTAAAGTAGAAAACTCGTGAGCTCCATTAGCGAAAGAAAACAAAAAACCACTTCAAGGTACTGTAATGAACTCATTCTTTATTTACATTGGTGTTAAAACTACTGTATTCCTACTTCTCTATGGATTATAAACTATTTTACTAACCATAGATTCATCAAAATAAGCAAACAACACACGAAAAACAGAATCTGTCAAAAACAGAACAGTCTGTAGTAATCTGTAGCTAGCGCAATATCTGGAACCCCAAAAATTCTAAAATAAATTGGTGGACGTGAGGAATTTATCTATTAATCATCTTCAAAAAGAATTAACTAAATAGCTGTAACACCCTTGATGCGGCTATATCTCCCACGTGTCGAAGCACGACTTTGAGGCATAACCGCATTGAAAGCAATGTCGCAAGTGAGGTAATCTTCACACAACCCATGTAATACATAAGGGAACAAGATACATAGTTGGCTTACAATCGCCACTTCACACAATTACATGAATAAATCATTACAACATCCAAATACAATCAAGGTCCGGCTACGGAACAAAAATAAAGAGCAACCCCAAATGCGACAAGGTCCCCCGATCGACCCCAACTGGGCTCCACTACTGATCAACTAGAAACGAAACAAGACAAAGGACAAGATCTTCATCGAGCTCCTCCTTGAGCTTGGTTGCGTCACCTGCTCGGTAACATCGGCACCTGCAAACTGGTTTTGGAAGTATCTGTGAGTCACGGGGACTCAGCAATCTCACACCCTCGCGATCAAGACTATTTAAGCTTATGGGTAAGGTAAGAGGTATGAGGTGGAGCTGCAGCAAGCGACTAGCATGTTTGGTGGCTAACATACGCAAAAGAGAGCGAGAAGAGAAGGCAAAGCACGATCGAGAAACTATGATCAAGAAGTGATCCTAGAACAACCTACGTCAAGCATAACTCCAACACCGTGTTCACTTCCCGGACTCCGCCGGAAAGAGACCATCACGGTTACACACGCGGTTGATGCATTTTAATTAAGGTCAACTTCAGGTTTTCTACAACCGGACATTAACAAATTCCCATCTGCCCATAACCGCGGGCATGGCTTTCGAAAGTTCAAATCCTTGCAGGGGTGTCCCAACTTAGTCCATCACAAGCTCTCACGGTCAACGAAGGATATTCCTTCTAGCGGGAAGACCCGATCAGACTCGGAATCCCGGTTACAAGACATTTCGACAATGGTAAAACAAGTCCAGCAACACCGCCCGAATGTGCCGACAAATCCCGATAGGAGCTGCACATATCTCGTTCTCAGGGCACACTCAGATTGTCCAAACTTCTGGTAGGCCAGCCCAGAGTTGCCCCTGGTGGCCACCGGCGGCTGACAGTTTGGACCAACACTCAGAGGAGCACTGGCCCAGGGGGGTTAAAATAATGATGACCCTTGAGTCTGCAGAACCCAAGGGAAATAAAAGGCTAGGTGGCAAATGGTAAAACCAAGGTTGGGCATTGCTGGAGGAGTTTTATTCAAGGCGAACTGTCAAGGGGTTCCCATTATTTCCCAACCGCACAAGGAACGCAAAATCCGGGAACATAACACCGATATGACGGAAACTAGGGCGGCAAGAGTGGAACAAAACACCAGGCATAAGGCCGAGCCTTCCACCCTTTACCAAGTATATAGATGCATTAGTTAAATAAGAGATATTGTGATATCCCAACAAGTAAACATGTTCCAACAAGGAACAACATCTCCATGTTCCAACAAGGAACAAACTTCATCTTCACCTGCAACTAATAACGCTATAAGAGGGGCTGAGCAAAGCGGTAACATAGCCAAACAACGGTTTGCTAGGACAAGGTGGGTTAGAGGCTTGGTTCAACAATATGGGAGGCATGATAAGCAAGTGGTAGGTATCGCAGCATAGGCATAGCAAAAGAGCGAGCAACTAGCAAGCAAAGATAGAAGTGATTTCGAGGGTATGGTCATCTTGCCTGAAATCCCGCAAGGAAGAAGAACGAGTCCATGAAGAAGACAAACGAACGTAGTCGAACGGATCCTCACAAACGCGACGTTAACGGAACTAACCCGAAGAAGCAACACCGGAAAGAAGCAAACAGCAAGGTAAACAACCAACACATAAGCATGGCATGATGCACAACCAAGTATGATGCATGTCCGGTTTAAATATGCATGACATGGCAAAGTGCAACAACCAAAACTACAAATTAAGTGGAGCTCAATATGCAACGAGTTGCATATTGACGAAACACCACGTCAATTATTTAGTTCACTCCCGCTTATGTACCCAACCAAATTAAATGTTGTTAAGCATGTCAACAGATGAAGCAAAGTGGAACTACCTATCTAGGCAAGTTTAAATGAGGCCGGAAATAACAAACAACAATTCCGGTAAATCCCCATATGCATTTAGCAATTTGGTGCAACAACAATTTAAACATTTTAATTGTTGTTATCATGATGCGGATGACACGAACAAGTTTATGCAATTATTATTAAAAGTTGACAAGAGCATTATTATGAAGCATTTGACATCGTGGCGGAAACAAAAGGGGTGCCACGGCAACGATAACGGTAACGGTGCCACTGCAACGTCCCGGTCCCGGTACTTGATTGAGATACCGGTGCAAAGGGGGAATGTGCGGATGCGTGCAATAGATGGTGGGGCGCTCTTGGATACCGGGTTCCCATGGGTTAGTGGCATGGAAATGAATGACAATACGGACATGGTGCATACAAAGGGGGAATCTCATTCAACATGCATTCATTCGTTCACGGGCGTCGTCTCGGGGTTATACCTTCGAGGCTGGACTTTTCGGAACGGATCAAGTTCGTAGCGGAAGTAGACGTTCTCGCCACGTTCGTAGATGTTCGGGGTCACGGCGAGGAACTTGACATCCACGGGGTCTTCGAGGGTCGACGGTAGTTGTTCTATGCATCGGGCGTCAAGGTACTTGTCGTTCTTAGCGAATCCGTAGACGGCGGTAGTTGTACACACGTTGTCGGGGAACTTGTCAGTTCGGTCTTGGCGACGGTAGTTGTGCATGGATCATAGACGTTCTCGGGTCATCGTTAGAGGAGCTTGGCGGATTTGAATCCCTTCGAGGTTGTCGTGATACTTGGGGTCTTCGGACTCGCCGGTCTCGTCAACTCGAAGGGGTACTTGCGTTTTGCAATTCCATATCCAGGGTCGTCACGTAGTCGTTGTAGTCGAACTTGACGAGGCATGGGTGTCATGGTACTTGTTGCATTCTAGAACTGGAGTGGTACCTGTCGATATCCGGGACGGTCTTGGTGATTCCGGAGACGCAGTATAAGTACTCGACGCATCACCGCGTAGTCATACTCAGGGTCCTTGGGGCATCGGTGCTAGTTGGACTTGCCGGTCTTTACGTTCTGAAGGTCACTTGGGGTCTTCGGTCACAGGTGTTTGGCGGGTCGCCGAGGTTGAGTGTGAGTTCAATGGAGCAGGGACTTCGAGAAAACCCCGGAGGCGCAACTCATTGGACTGGTGACAGAGGAAAAACAAGAGGAAAGACAGCAGGAGCTTGGTGAGGACGCGGGCGCCTAGCGCGACTCGGGAGTCCTGCGAAGGGAAGGGGAAGTGGCGACCTGCTGCTGACGGCGCTCCGGCAAGGTGGCGACGGACTTGGGGTGTGGGGGCGCCGAGGCGTTGAGCTGCTGCTGCTTGATGCAGAGAGAGGCAGCCAGGGTACACGGAGGAGGCCGGGAAGACGGGAAGGTCGAGGCCGGCAAGAAAAGGGAGGCAGCAGGGGCGCTGCAATGCTGATGGCCTCACGGGCCAAGCCGGGCGACGTGCGTAGCTTGGGGAGGCGCAGGGCTCCAACGGCGGCAGGGCGAGGAAGAGGCCCAAGAGGTCGAGGCCAGGGCCTCGGGGCGGAGCTTTGAGCTCGGCTGGCAGCGGCCATGGAGAAGGGCGACGCCGAGGCAGGGTGCACGGGGCTCTCGGACTTGAGCGGCGGTGGAGGTCGCGAGCTGGCAGCGAGGAAGAGATCGAGAGGAGAGGTGGCGCGGCGTACATGAGAGATGGGATCGAGGGAATCGGGGAGAAGGGTGCAGCGCGAGGGAGATGGGCATCGTGGTGACGGCGCTGGAATCGAACAGGGGAGAGGATTAGGTTTAGATGCGGGCTGTGAGGCCTCAGGGAGGTTGGGCCGGTCTGGCAGGCCTAGGCCCAAGAAGGCCTGTGGGTGTGGGCTCTCTCTCTCTCTCTCTCCCTTCTTTCTCTTAATATTTTGTTTATCAGAAAACAAGTGAAGAACAAGAAAGAAAGTGGGGGGTTTAGAGAACGAAGTTGGACTCGCGGATAAATTTCCTGGACTCACAAAAATATGCTCGTTCAAAGAAAATATAAATGGCCAAGATTGAAAGATATAAATTCAAACTCATTTGAATTTAATTCAAATGGGTTTGAACTAAGACTCGGGAAAAGGAAGGTCCATAAATGTTCGGATTTTTGGTGGAGCTCCGGAAAATGATGAAAGAATATATGGCAAGGTTTGAGGAGCAACTCGAAGCAGAAAATACTTGAGAGTTTAAATTGCAAGTGTGTCACGGTAATTCCACAAGAATGGAAATATTTATAATAGCTCCCTAATATCAGGAGGATATGTTATAAAGAGAAGTCACCCTTCCCTTGATTTAAATGGATCAAAGATCCATGCCATTTATTTAGTTGAGTTAAAAAAACATGATGGCATGATGACATGATGCAATGCAAAACGATGCAATGATGAATGCAATGAACCAAACAAGTCACACGAAGAAACCCGGAAACCACGGAAGGCATCTGAAGCTCCGGTCTTGGGGCGTCACAACACTTCACCACTACGAAAGGATCTCATCCCGAGATCTAGGATGGCACCGGAGGGAAAACGGAAGAGAAAGAGAAGAAGTAAAACTAAGTTGCTTCTTTGACAAATAAGTGAAACCAAAGAACCTTGAGAGGTTGAACAAATTGAAAGGAATAATGCAACGAAGAAGACAAAGTTGAAAGCACTCTGGTAGGGAAGAGTAACGAGGAAGAACAACTTCGAGCAGCACTCCGGTTGAAAAATTATGCAAGACTTGATAAGATGAAAAGAACTTGAGCAGAGGGCACAACACTCCGGTTAAATGGATAAACCGAGAAAAGAACACAGTCCTGAGCAAACAAGAAGATGGGTGAAAAGAACAACATCACAATGCCTTCGGAACGAAAGAATAGAATATAGATAATTGAAATAAAAGAATGGAGAAGAAAATGCCAACTTCTGCCACAAATGAGCTTGGAGAGCACCCTTCAAGGAAGGTTAAATGGAGTTGTTGGAAAACCAACAACGAAAAAGGGTAATCTTGATATAGTCTTATGGAATACATCTCAAATTATGAGGTGACAACCTCCCACTCACGGCAAAAATAATTGGATTGGTATGAACAAGGAGACAAGAAAGCTATTACACCGGGAGGATAGATGTAGAACTTGGGTCATTTATGAGCACCATAAATAGCAACAGTCCTTAGGAAAGGCTTTAGGTGAAACATGACACAAGATAACTCCCACGAAAAGGTTGATGGATTTAAAATATCTCATTCTTAACAACATTCGAATCATGAAACATGAACTCAGATTATCAAGACTGACATAATACCACCTCTAATGATACGGTAGAAAGAATTGCACTCCGGATTGCAAAATGAAGAATGATTGAGCTCCTCTGAAAAGAATCTTGATGAACACTTGGAGAAGGAATTAAATCCTTGGTGAACCATCATGTAGAACCTTCATGAAGAACTCCGGTAACAAAAGGATAACGAAAAGAAAGAGAAGTTAAAAACATGAGGTGAAACCTTGCGATGATTTAGGTGGATCCTCGCTACAAGATAAAAGAGAGATCTTGAAACTCCGGGAAAATAAAAGATGAAACAATTTTACTCAAGAAGTTGATGAGTCTCCGGAATAGGGAATTAATCACTTGGGTGAATCAAGAATAAGAATTACGTTATGCGTATCCTTCACCAATTTAAATTGATGACAAGCAACGGATTTAACATACTACTTATTCCCGTAGAAAGGACTAAGAGAGATATAGCGCAAACTTGAGAAGGTATTGAACGAACCACCGGAAGGGTTGAAACAACGAATAAATTAATATGGTGACCAAGTAAGAGAACTCTTGAACGGACCACCGTAAGAATTGAAAATGATCGAAGTAGGGGTGAATCACCGATAAGAATTAGCAAATGAACGAAGGTGCTTGAGACAAACTAGATACATGAGAACGAAGGGATCATGAACTGATTAGAGATCACTTGAACGATGCACCGGTAAGATTGGAGAATGATAACTGAAGGCTGAGAATGAATAAACCTGAATTGTTGGACTCCAGATAATCAAACTGAGAAGACTCTTGAATTGCTCCGGATAGGTGAAAAGAATTCTCACTATCAAAAACAGTTATGAGAGGATGACATCAAGCTAGAGCCATGAATCTCTGAGAGACCAGATAGATATGGAGGAAAAGTCTTCTTCGGTCTTCAAAACCTGAGAATGACGATGAGAAACACCAACAATAATTGTAGAGGCACTCCGGAATAAAGAATAGAAAGGTTGATCCAACGATGAAAAGAATTTAACCGATCTTGGAGAAAGACATTTGACTGATGATAAATCATTCTTACGTCAAACTTTGAAAAGAATTTGAGAAGCTCCGGTAAAATAAGAAGAGTTAGGTAAGATCCTAGGAAAAAAACCTGTGGGTTGGGGCCCACTCAAAGAAACAACGTTGAAAAGGTCACTTGGAAGATAGATTACACCGGTTGAATTAAAAGACTTGAATGAGAGAACATCCTTGAAAGATCTTGAATGAATGCAGAGTGGAAACACGATTCTTCGAGATATCTTGAGCACTCCGGAACAATTAAATAGCGAGAAGTGAATGAATATGAGGTGCACCGGCATGAGAAGGTATTTTAAACGAGGAAAAAGGATATGATCAACAAAGCTTGACTTGAAAACACCGGAGATGAAAAGAATGAAGAAAGATGAACTTGAGGCTCCGTTAGAATCTTCATGAGAAACACCGGATAAGAACATTGACGAGAAAGGAATGGAGAGGCTTCCCATGAATAAAATGATACTTGAATAAGAAATATGAGTCCTTGAAGAAAAATGGTGTGTGGGCGGGAAAACAAAACAACTTGGGACGAATGAAATTTACACCGTTGAGAAGAAACTGATAATTGATCTTGTGGACGTTGAAATTATCGGATCCACTTGAAGAGAAACACACCGGTGAAAAAGGATTGACATGACAATCTCAATAAACAAGAAGGATTAGTATTCTCAAAGAAATATGAGAACACCGCTTAGAAAGGGTATGGAATCAACATTTGACTTCGAAGCAACTCGAATACCACAACTCAAAACAAAAACAAAGGATTGGCTTGCAGAATAAGCCGGAACAAACATATGATAGAGATTTCGTCCGAAGTTTTTGTGGTGGGGCCTACACGGGCTTGATCGTACAACACCATCATGTACAAGGCAGTGCACATGACATACGAAGCGTCCCCGAGTCGGCATAGCTAAGGAATCTTTAAGACACAATGAGAGCACTGTAAAACCAACCGTGAATAGGCGGACCACTAGACATCGAACCCCAATTTCATATCATATCTCTATCGAAAAGATATCCTAAGAGCTACTTGAATTCCCACTTATGAAACTCCCGAAACTTTCCGGTTATGCAATCAGGTCTTGGGGATACAGGGGAAGCATATATCTCACCCAAACTAACAAATCCTACATCCAGCTGTATCCATCCTTCAACACATAACCAAGAAACCTTCGGAAATCGTCTACCTCAACCTTCGAAAAGCATCCGTTATACGAGTTATGGCAATACTCCCGAACTCCCGCCCTAGTACTGGGTGGCATCGAGGTTATCTCACCAACAACTGCATAAAAGAGATTTTCGATGTCGGCGAACCTAAACTCAGGTATTCCAGAACTAAAACGATAAAATTGTGACGACAACACCTCAGAGCTCAACTCCCCGGGACACTGCCACAAGCCCTAAATGACAGGAGGCACCAAGAACAATGTTCTCGTCACAAATCGATCAGGACGATTCGAAGATACCCCCGTGATCCTAAAATTTTTTAGTGAAATTTGAGAAGAGAAGAGTCAAAACTCTACGTCAGGATGCCTTACCAGAGCGATGAAGGGACTGGGGAGTAAAAAGAATTCCTAAACTCTCTGATATATAGTTCCTAAATGACTCAAAACATTTTTTCTAGACTCAACTCGTCAGCTAATTCGATCAAGCAGGGGGGCTCCTAAGGTCGGGGAAGGCTCTGATACCAACTTGTAACGCCCTCGATGCGGCTATATCTCCCACGTGTCGAAGCACGACTTTGAGGCATAACCGCATTGAAAGCAATGTCGCAAGTGAGGTAATCTTCACACAACCCATGTAATACATAAGGGAACAAGATACATAGTTGGCTTACAATCGCCACTTCACACAATTACATGAATAAAGCATTACAACATCCAAACACCATCAAGGTCTGGCTACGGAACCAAAATAAAGAGCAACCCCAAATGCGACAAGGTCCCCCGATCGACCCCAACTGGGCTCCACTACTGATCAACTAGAAACGAAACAAGACAAAGGACAAGATCTTCATCGAGATCCTCCTTGAGCTTGGTTGCGTCACCTGCTCGGTAACATCGGGACCTGCAAACTGGTTTTGGAAGTATCTGTGAGTCACGGGGACTCAGCAATCTCACACCCTCGCGATCAAGACTATTTAAGCTTATGGGTAAGGTAAGAGGTATGAGGTGGAGCTGCAGCAAGCGACTAGCATGTTTGGTGGCTAACATACGCAAAAGAGAGCGAGAAGAGAAGGCAAAGCACGTGCGAGAAATCTATGATCAAGAAGTGATCCTAGAACAACCTACGTCAAGCATAACTCCAACACCGTGTTCACTTCCGGACTCCGCGGAAAGAGACCATCACGGTTACACACGCGGTTGATGCATTTTAAATTAAGGTCAACTTCAGGTTTTCTACAACCGACATTAACAAATTCCCATCTGCCCATAACCGCAGGCACGGCTTTCGAAAGTTCAAATCCCTGCAGGGGTGTCCCAACTTAGCCCATCACAAGCTCTCACGGTCAACGAAGGATATTCCTTCTAGCGGGAAGACCCGATCAGACTCGGAATCCCGGTTACAAGACATTTCGACAAGGTAAAAACAAGTCCAGCAACACCGCCCGAATGTGCCGACAAATCCCGATAGGAGCTGCACATATCTCGTTCTCAGGGCACACTCAAGATTGTCCTAGGTACGGGTAGGCCAGCCCAGAGTTGCCCCTGGTGGCCACCGGCAGCTGACAGGTTGGACCAACACTCAGAGGAGCACTGGCCGGGGGGGTTAAAATAATGATGACCCTTGAGTCTGCAGAACCCAAGGGAAAGAAAAGGCTAGGTGGCAAATGGTAAAACCAAGGTTGGGCATTGCTGGAGGAGTTTTATTCAAGGCGAACTGTCAAGGGGTTCCCATTATTACCCAACCGCGTAAGGAACGCAAAATCCGGGAACATAACACCGATATGACGGAAACTAGGGCGGCAAGAGTGGAACAAAACACCAGGCATAAGGCCGAGCCTTCCACCCTTTACCAAGTATATAGATGCATTAATTAAATAAGAGATATTGTGATATCCCAACAAGTAAACATGTTCCAACAAGGAACAACATCTCCATGTTCCAACAAGGAACAAACTTCAATCTTCACCTGCAACTAACAACGCTATAAGAGGGGCTGAGCAAAGCGGTAACATAGCCAAACAACGGTTTGCTAGGACAAGGTGGGTTAGAGGCTTGGTTCAACAATATGGGAGGCATGATAAGCAAGTGGTAGGTATCGCAGCATAGGCATAGCAAAAGAGCGAGCAACTAGCAAGCAAAGATAGAAGTGATTTCGAGGGTATGGTCATCTTGCCTGAAATCCCGCAAGGAAGAAGAACGAGTCCATGAAGAAGACAAACGACGTAGTCGAACGGATCCTCACAAACGCGACGTTAACGGAACTAACCCGAAGAAGCAACACCGGAAAGAAGCAAACAACATGGTAAACAACCATCACATAAAAGCATGGCATGATGCACAACCAAGTATGATGCATGTCCGGTTTAAATATGCATGACATGGCAAAGTGCAACAACCAAAACTACAAATTAAGTGGAGCTCAATATGCAACGAGTTGCATATTGACGAAACACCACGTCAATTATTTAGTTCACTCCCGCTTATGTACCCAACCAAATTAAATGTTGTTAAGCATGTCAACAGATGAAGCAAAGTGGAACTACATATCTAGGCAAGTTTAAATGAGGCCGGAAATAACAAACAACAATTCCGGTAAATCCCCATATGCATTTAGCAATTTGGTGCAACAACAATTTAAACATTTTAATTGTTGTTATCATGATGCGGATGACATGAACAAGTTTATGCAATTATTATTAAAAGTTGACAAGAGCATTATTATGAAGCATTTGACATCGTGGCAGAAACAAAAGGGGTGCCACGGCAACGATAACGGTAACGGTGCCACGGCAACGTCCCGATTCCGGTACATGATTGAGATACCGGTGCAAAGGATGGTGGGGCGCTCCCGGATACCGGGTTCCCACGGGTTAGTGGCATGGAAACGAGTGACAATACGGACATGGTGCATACAAAGGGGGCATCTCATTCAACATGCATTCATTCATTCACGGGCGTTGTCTCGGGGTTATACCTTCGAGGCTGGACTTTTCGGAACGGATCAAGTTCGTAGCGGAAGTAGACGTTCTCGCCCCGTTCGTAGATGTTCGGGGTCTTGGCGAGGAACTTGACATCCACGGGGTCTTCGAGGGTCGACGATAGTTGTTCTATGCATCGGGCGTCAAGGTACTTGTCGTTCTTAGCGAATCCGTAGACGGCGGTAGTTATACACACGTTGTCGGGGAACTTGTCAGTCCGATCTTGGCGACGGTAGTTGTGCACGGATCATAGACGTTCTTGGGTCATCGTTAGAGGAGCTTGGCGGATTTGAATCCCTTCGAGGTTGTCGTGATAATTGGGGTCTTCGGACTCGCCGGTCTTGTCAACTAGAAGGGGTACTTGCGTTTTGCAATTCCATATCCAGGGTCGTCACGTAGTCGTTGTAGTCGAACTAGACGAGGCATGGGTGTCGTGGTACTTGTCGCATTCTGGAACCGGAGTGGTACTTGTCGATATCCGGGACGGTCTTGGCGATTCCGGAGACGCAGTATAAGTACTCGATGCATCACCGCGTAGTCATACTCAGGGTCCTTGGGGCATCGGTGCTAGTTGGACTTGCCGGTATTTATGTTCTGAGGGTCACTTGGAGTCTTCGGTCACAGGTGCTTGGCGGGTCGTCGAGGTTGAGTGTGAGTTCAACGGAGCAGGGACTTCGAGAAAACCCCGGAGGCGCTACTCATTGGACTGGTGACAGAGGAAAAACAAGAGGAAAGACAACATGAGCTTGGCAAGGACGCGGGCGCCTAGCGCGACTCGGGACTCCCGCGAAGGGAAGGGGAGGTGGCGACCTGCTGCTGACGGCGCTCCAGCGAGGTGGCGACGGACTTGGGGTGTGGGGGCGCCGAGGCGTTGAGCTGCTGCTGCTTGATGCAGAGAGAGGCAGCCAGGGTACACGGAGGAGGCCGGGAAGATGGGGAGATCGAGGCCGGCAAGAAAAGGGAGGCAGCAGGGGCGCTGCGATGCTGATGGCCTCACGGGCCAAGCCGGGCGACGTGCGTAGCTTGGGGAGGCACAGGGCTCCGACGGCGGCAGAGCGAGGAAGAGGCCCAAGAGGTCGAGGCCAGGTCCTCGGGTCGGAGGTTTGAGCTCGGCCGGCAGCGGCCATGGAGAAGGGCGACATCAAGGGAGGGTGCGCGGGGCTCTCGGACTTGAGCGGCGGCGGAGGTCGCAGGCTAGCAGCGAGGAAGAGATCAAGAGGGGAGGTGGCGCGGCGTACGGGAGAGATGGGATCGAGGGAATCGGGGAGAAGGGTGCAGCGCGAGGGAGATGGGGATCATGCTGACGGCGCTGGAATCGAACAGGGGAGAGGATTAGGTTTAGATGCGGGCTGTGAGGCCTCAGGGAGGTTGGGCCGGTCTGGCAGGCCTAGGCCCAAGAAGGCCTGTGGGTGTGGGCTCTCTCTCTCCCTTCTTTCTCTTAATATTTTCTTTATCAGAAAACAAGAGAAGAACAAGAAAGAAAGTGGGGGGGTTAGAGAATGAAGTTGGACTCGCGGATGAATTTCCCGGACTCACAAAAATATGCTCGTTCAAAGAAAATGGAAATGGCCAAGATTGAAAGATATAAATTCAAACTCATTCGAATTTAATTCAAATGGGTTTGAACTAAGACTCGGTAAAAGGAAGGTCCATAAATGTTCGGATTTTTGGTGGAGCTCCGGAAAATGATGAAAGAATATATGGCAAGGTTTGAGGAGCAACTCGAAGCAGAAAAGACTTGAGAGTTTAAATTGCAAGTGTGTCACGGTAATTCCACAAGAATGGAAATATTTATAATAGCTCCCTAATATCAGGAGGATATGTTATAAAGAGAAGTCACCCTTCCCTCGATTTAAATGGATCAAAGATCCATGCCATTTATTTAGTTGAGTTAAAAAAACATGATGGCATGATGACATGATGCAATGCAAAACGATGCAATGATGAATGCAATGAACCAAACAAGGCACACGAAGAAACCCGGAAACCACGGAAGGCATCTGAAGCTCCGGTCTTGGGGCGTCACAGTAGCACTCTCCAAATAAAAATGACAGCAGTTCTCGTGAGTGCTAAAGTTTCTGTTTTTTACAGCAAGTTCAACAAGACTTTCCCCAAGTCTTCCCAACGGTTCTACTTGGCACAAACACTAATTAAACACAAAAAACACAACCAAAACAGAGGCAAAATAATTTATTTATTACTAAACAGGAGCAAAAGGCAAGGAATAAAAATAAAATTGGGTTGCCTCCCAACAAGCGCTATCGTTTAACGCCCCTAGCTAGGCATAAAAGCGAGGATAGATCTAGGTATTGCCATCTTTGGTAGGCAATCCATAAGTGGCTCTCATGATAGTTTCATATGGAAATTTTATTTTCTTTCTTGGAAAGTGTTCCATGCCCTTTTTTAATGGAAATTGAAATCAAATATTCCCTTCCTTCATATCAATAATCGCCCCAACTGTTCTAAGGAAAGGTCTACCAAGAATAATAGGGCAAGAAGGATTGCAATCTATATCAAGAACAATGAAATCTACGGGCACATAATTTCTATTTGCAACAATAAGAACATCACTAATCCTTCCCATGGGTTTCTTAATAGTAGAATCCGCAAGATGCAAGTTTAGAGAGAAATCATCAAAATTGCAGAAATCTAGCAAATCACACAAAGTTTTGGGGATAGTGGAGACACTAGCACCCAAATCACACAAAGCATAAAACTCATGATCTTTAATTTTAATTTTAATAGTTGGTTCCCACTCATCATAGATTTTTCTAGGGATAGAAACTTTCAACTCAAGTTTTTCTTCATAATATTGCATCAAGGCATCAACAATATGTTCGGTGATGGCTTTCTTTTGACTATAAGCATGTGGAGAATTTAGCACGGATTGCAACAAGGAAATACAATCAATTAAAGAGCAACTTTCATAATTAAATTCCTTGAAATCCAGTATAGTGGGTTTAGCAACATCTAGATTTTTATTTCTTTCAGTTCCACTTTCATCAATTTCATCATAAATATCTAAATACTCCGAATTTTTAGAACGCCTTCTAGGTAAAGGAAGATTGTCGGTGTCAAAACCGGCGGATCTCGGGTAGGGGGTCCCGAACTGTGCGTCTAGGCCGAATGGTAATAGGAGGCGGGGAACACGATGTTTTACCCAGGTTCGGGCCCTCTTGATGGAGGTAAAACCCTACGTCCTGCTTGATTAATATTGATGATATCAGTAGTACAAGGGTAGATCTACCGCGAGATCAGAGAGGCTAAACACTAGAAGCTAGCCTATGGTATGATTGTATGTTATGGTTGTTGTCCTACGGACTAAAACCCTTCGGTTTATATAGACACCGGAGAGGGTTAGGGTTACACAAGGTCGGTTAGAAAGGAGGAGATATCCATATCCGTATTGCCTAGCTTGCCTTCCACGCCAAGTAGAGTCCCATCCGGACACGAGACGAAGTCTTCAATCTTGTATCTTCATAGTCTAACAGTCTGGCCAATGGAGATAGTCTGGCTGTCCGGAGACCCCCTAATCCAGGAATCCCTCAATAGCCCTGAACCAGACTTCAATGACGATGAGTCCGGCGCGCAGTATTGTCTTCAGCATTGCAAGGCGGGTTCCTTCTCCGAATACATCACAGAAGAATTTGAATACGAGGATAGTGTCCGACCCTGCAAAATAAGTTCCACATTCCACCGCAGAGAGAATAATATTTTCGCAGATCTAATTTGCTGGCTTGTTTTGGCAGCACGACGTTATGTCATGGCCCGGTGATTATTCGAACCGTTTCCTTTAACCGGCCCCGCACATAATGCGAGGCAGTTTTTTGACACGTCTTGTCAAAGCAGAGATCGTGTCCCCTTATTACGGGATTCTCATCAATACGGGCGTGGGTAACCCAACCACGCCATCAATTGCGACGCTTGGGGGATAAGCGAATTTTACCAGGCAAGTGGGGATGCTTAGTTTCGTCCGCCCATATAAAGGGATAAGGATTCACCTTTCTATCCACGCCTTCTTCCTCCTTTGCTCATCCGTTCTCGCACACTCGATCTCTAGCGCCCAAGTCCGCACTTCCCACCTCGACCTTCTCCAATCATGTCCGGAGCGGGAGGCAAGTGGATGGTCTCCTCCATCATGGAGGGAGACATCAAGAAACTGAGGAGAGCCGGATACCTGCCCGACGACATCGCGCACCGGCTCCCAGATGAGGGGCAGCTCATCCCCACCCCCAGGCCCCATGAGAGGGTGGTATTCCTCACCCATTTCCTCGTGGACGGGGATTCCCTCTCGATCCCTTCGTCCGGGGGCTCATGTTTTATTACGGCCTGGATTTCCATGATCTGGCCCCGAACTTCATCCTCAACATCTCGGCGTTTATCGTCGTGTGTGAGGCCTTCCTCCGCATCAAGCCCCACTTCGGCTTATGGCTGAAGACCTTCAATGTCAAGACAAAGGTGGTGGGCGGCCGCTAGGCGGAGTGCGAAGGCGCCATGGTGGGCAAGATGCCCAACATAACATGGTTCGAGGGCTCCTTTTGGAAACCATAAAGGGGTGGCAATCGGGGTGGTTCTATATCACCGAGCCGCGTGACCCCGCATGGGTAGTGGCCCCCGAGTTCTGATCTGGCATCCCCATGCGGCTCACCTCCTGGAAAGAGAAGGGCATGTCCTGGGGTAGTTCGAAAGAGCTGACCAGACTCCAAACAGGTATTCGAAACATGGTGGACAAGAAGCCCAAGCTTGTCAACATAGTCCAGGTTATGCTCATCCGCCGGATACTTCCGTGCCAACAACGGGAGTTCACCTTGTGGGAGTTCAATCTGGCGTAGCACCAAACTCTGAACAGGCTCTTCAACACGACTCATGAAGACGCCTGGAGGGTGCTGTTCAAAAGTGCCGAGGTCCCTCCCCCTATTACTGAGGATCGCGGATTCAACGTGAAGCGCCAAGCCAGTGCGGTAAGCTGCTTTACCTTTCAAGGATACTTATTTTTTTATATAGATTGACTCTATGCAGGATCTAAATTCCCGTACCTTTGACACGACTGGTAGAAGATGGTCGGACAGATCGACTGTCCGGCTCCTTTGCCCGAAGGCCCCGCATACGCTCTTCTGGCGAAGATGCTGACTCCGGCCCCTTATAAGGTGCTGGAGAAGACCAAGAAGGCCAAGGGAACCCGAAAGAGTTCCCGACGCCAGGCGTCGTCGGACTCACCGTCTGATGACTTTGCGGCACACTCTTCCCCTGAAGACGAGGAAGAGGAAGAAGAAGATGCTCCCCCACCGACTGGGGGAGACAAGAAAAGGAAGGCCCCCCCAACTGGGGAGGCCGGAGGGTCCTAGAAGGGAAGGACTCTCCTTCCGGATAGTTCCACCGCCGCCGATGAAGGAGAAGGCGAGTGGTTGCCCAGGGTAAACCCCCCGGGGAGATCGTAAGTATTCGGATACCAGAGTAACTTCTAGGATTCCTTTGTCGCACTGCTTCCCCTAACGCCGAACACAATTATGCAGGCCGCCACGAGCCAGTATCGATGTATCATCGGACGGCTCCTTGGGCTTGTCGGACATGGATAGCGATCCAGTCCCGACTGCCACCCCCCCTCATCCTGCCGACGACACTGAGGTGTTGTCTCAAGAGGCACTAGATCAAGGGGAGACAGTCTTGGAGGCGCCTCAAGGCGACCTTCCGGACTGCGGGAGCCGCGGGAACGGGGCCCCCGAGAGCTCTGAGTTCGGCCCTCAGCCAAACACCGTGCCGGACCCTCCAGCGGTTCCGGGCTCGGGCAGGCGGTCTCCTTCTAAGAGGGGCAAGACACCTATGCCGGTGACCTCTGTCCATCCAGATGCACCGGACAATCTGCTAGAAGCGCTTCACAGCGCTTCCATCAACGAGGAGCACCGCACTATCATGAGTGCGGTGATCCAGAAGGTTCAGTCCGCCAAGAGCGGATTGACTGAAGCCTGTGCCAGCCTTCTAACAGGCTTTGAGGTAAGTGTTTTAAAATGTAGTAGAAATATTACCGCATAGACAGTAGCCCCTGATGCTTTGTTCGGTGTTCATAAAGAAAAACCGAACAGAGGATCAAATAATATCGCAGGAGTCTAATATAAGTATGTGAATATGCATATGCAGGCTTCGCTGCTGGCGTTCGCTGCACTAACTGCAGAGGTCGTCGTACTGAAGCAGGACCTCGAGGGGTCCAAGAAAGAGCTCGGCCTTGCCAAGAGGCAGCTCGAGGAGAACAAGGGTAAGTAATACCCCGTCTATAGGACGCGATTTCAAAATGACATGATCATTGTATGTTTGCCAGGGGCCACGACCTAGGTGGCGACCCTGAAGCAAGCGCTGGCCAAGGCCGAAGATACAGCGGCCAAGGAGCGCACGGAGCGAGAGAAGCACGAGGCTCGGGTGGGCGAGGTGCAGCAAGAGCTCCAGGCTCTTGTGGCGAAGCACGAGGCGTTGGAGCTTGACTCCAAGATGCGGGAGTCTGAGCTTGCCGCGGCCCTCGAGAGTGTAAGAAGTGCCAAGGCCGAGGCCCAAAAGGCCCTCCAAGAGATCGACGCGATGAAGAAGATAGCTGCGTTAAGGCTTTCTATATGCAAAGCAAGCATGTAAAAGTAATTTACCGATTACTTACCCGGATCCGGAGCTCTTCAGGAGCATTCGCAGATTTGCCCCGCAGTGTGTCCGATGCCGCATAATTTTACTAGGCCGAGGACGGAAGCTCGACGGAGAAGCTATTCTGGTCTCAGTATGCTGAGGCCGAACATCCGGTGCCAATGAGCGACCAGCTGAAGCAGATGGTAGAGCTACACAAGGCGGCCGATCAGGCCATGAAGAGCTTTTTAGTCCGCTTGTGGCCTGGCGACGCCCTTCTGAACAGATTCTTCAGCCTGGTGAGGCGGCTCGTGGATGCCTGCCCACGGCTGGAGGTCGTCAAGCGATCTGTCTGCATTGAAGGTGCATGCCGGGCTTTCGCCCATGTGAAATTGAAGTGGGTCAAGCTAGACGCCGTGAAGCTGATCAAGGAGGGGCCGCCAGATGGCAAGGAGCACCGCCACCCCGAGATGTACTATGAGTGTGTTCTGCCACGCGCCCGTCTCATCGCGGATGAGTGTTCGAAAGATGTAATATTTGAATGAGACTTGCTCGTTTTATCCTGTATGTATGAAAACTCGTTTCATATGCGCTATGCAACACTTGTTGGAATTTAAAATATTACCTTCTGTTTGGCTGTTTATCCAATCTGAGAGATGGCTAGTCCTCGGCTTCTGCCCCCATGCCACGAGTGCTGGGGTGTTCGGGATAAACCTGAGCACTCTTGTTCCCATGTTTGGGTCCTTCGAGGGAGGTGCTCAGCACAATGAACAAGGCAACCGGAATAATAATGCTTTATCACTCTCACTTAGCCATAGAATTCTATAATTTTAAATTTCGGCAAAGCCCCTGGTATTCGGAAGGCCGAATTCGGGGCGCGATACACGCCTGTAAGCCGGACAGGGCTGGCCCCTCGCCCTAAGCGGCATAAGTCTTTAGGGACTCGAAAAACCTCGCCGAACAGCGACCAATCTCTCGTCTTATCATGATAGTCAGTTTTAGCTTTCTCTACGGAGGTGCTCAGCCCAGCAGAACCGGGGCACAATCGCAGTAGTTCTCCTAGCGCTACCTTAGCCAATAGAGCGGAACGTAAGGTACCAAAACATAGGAGCCGGGCAAACCCAACATTTGACCAAAGACATGATTCGGAGCTGATGCATATAATGCTATAAGTTCGGGGTGCCGCACTTGTGAAAGTGTTCGGACTTTTCACACCGCATTGTGGGGTACGTAAGCCCCTGGTGTATTGGCTGTACCATAGTGTACGGTTGCAAGGCGTCATTAATGAACACATAGATATATATATATATATATATATATATATATATATATATAACAAGACTGCAATAATAGTCGTAATGTCATGCATTGTTTATTGAAAAATTGTGTTAAAACAGAGTGATACAGATAGTGCGATAAGCAAAGAGTAGGACTATGTCCCTTCCAAGGGCAAGCTGAGGAATGATATGAAATCGAATATTTCGCTCGTTACTGTACTCAACCTGGGAATCCCGTGGTATAACGTAGCTATCTGCCTCCTTGGTTGCTGCATCATGTGTTCGGCAATAGTGCTGCCGGACAGTGTTTCCAGAGATTAAGGTCCTGAAAGAAAAAGAAAAATAACCAAACGGGAAGCCCCTAGTGCGGTTTAGGCCGCGTTTTGGGGCGTGCCGCAGTTGTGCCCCCCTCCCCACCTATGCCCATGGTATTTTTAATGCGTAATTATGTATGCGCGTCACGAATATCGCCGTTGGGCTGGGATTGGGGTGGCTGCCGTATTGCTACGCAAGCTCAGATCGCACCAGGCGGTCTATTTGCCGATTGCCCTGAGCGCGCTTGAAGGTGTCCAGGCTTTGAAGCGCCGAACTGGTTGATTGCCTTGAGAGGCTACTTTGCGCTTCTGCTGCGAGGGCCGCGGTGTGCTCCTCTGTTCGGAGAGAGCGCTCTGTGTTTCCATTGACTGTAATAATTCTGCGAGGTCCTGGCATCTTGAGCTTGAGGTATGCATAATGTGGTACCGCATTGAATCTAGCAAATGCGGTTCGCCCGAGCAGCGCATGATAACCACTGCGGAACGGGACTATATTGAAGATTAACTCTTCACTTCGGAAGTTATCCGGGGATCCGAAGACCACTTCCAGTGTAATTGAGCCTGTGCAATGGGCCTCTATGCCTGGAATGACGCCCTTAAAGGTCGTTTTTGTGGGTTTGATCCTTGAGGGGTCTATACCCATTTTGCGCACTGTGTCCTGATAAAGCAGGTTCAGGCTGCTACCGCCGTCCATAAGGACTCGAGTGAGGTGAAATCCGTCGATGATTGGGACTAGGGCCAGTGCAGTGAATCCGCCATGACGGATACTAGTGGGGTGGTCCCTGCGATCGAAGGTGATCGGACAGGAGGACCAAGGGTTGAACTTTGGGGCGACTGGCTCCAACGCATATACGTCCCTGAGCGCACGCTTCCGCTCCCTCTTGGGGATGTGGGTTGCGTATATCATGTTCACCGTCCGCACTTGCGGGGGAAACCTCTTCTGTCCTCCAGTGTGCGGCTGCCGGGGCTCCTCCTCGTCATCGCTATGCGGCCCCTTGTCCTTGTTTTTGGCAATTAACTTGCCGGCCTGCTTGAACACCCAACAATCCCTGTTGGTGTGATTGGCTGGCTTGTCTGGGGTGCCGTGTATTTGACACGAGCGATCGAGTATATGGTCCAAGCTGGACGGACCCAGCGTACTTTGTTTGAATGGCTTTTTCCGCCGATCGGGTTTAGAGCCTTTGAATCCGGCATTGACTGCCGTATCCTCAGTATTTTCGCTGTTAATGCGGCGCTTATGCTTGTTGCGACGTGACATGTTATTGCCGTCCTTGGTATCTGAGGTACCATGGTTCTTTGATATGTTATTACTGCGAGCCAGCCAGCTGTCTTCTCCCGCACAAAAGCGGGTCATGAGCATCATGAGAGCTTCCATAGATTTCGGCTTTTCCTGACCAAGGTGCTGGGCTAGCCACTCATCTTGGATGTTGTGCTTGAAAGCCGCTAAGGCCTCTTAAGAGTTAAAATTTCTCTTCAAGCAAAGCATTAAAATTCTTTTGTGAATTCATAAACTCTTTAACACTATTCTAAAATTCAGAGGGCATCTTATTATAATTTCCATAAGAGTTGTTGTAGGAATTCCCATAATTATTAGAAGGATTACTAGGATATGGCCTAGGATTAAAATTCCCTCCATAAGCGTTGTTACCAAAATTATTCCTACCAACAAAATTCACATCCATAGATTCATTCTTGTTCTCAATCAAAGTAGACAAAGGAATATCATTAGGATTAGAAGAAACATTCTTAGTAGCAAATAATTTCATAAGTTCGTCCATCTTTCCACTCAAAACATTGATTTCTTCTATCGCATGCACTTTTTTATTAGAAGATCTTTCAGTATGCCATTGAGAATAATTAACCATAATATTATCTAGGAGTTTAGTAGCATCTCCTAAAGTGATTTCCATAAAAGTGCCTCCCGCGGCCGAATCTAAAAGATTTCTGGAAGCAAAATTCAATCCGGCCTAAATTTTTTGTATAATCATCCACAAATTCAAACCATGAGCAGGGCAATTATGTACCATTAATTTCATTCTCTCCCAAGCTTGTGCAACATGTTCATGATCAAGTTGCTTAAAGTTCATAATATCGTTTCTACGAGAGATGATCTTAGCGGGAGGGAAATACTTAGAGATAAAAGCATCTTTCCACTTGTTCCAAGAATCAATACTATTTTTAGGCAAAGACGAAAACCAAGCTTTAGCATGATCTCTAAGTGAAAAAGGAAATAGCTTCAATTTAATGACATCATTATTGACATCTTTTTTCTTTTGCATATCACATAAATCTACGAAGCTATTCAGATGAGTAGCAACATCTTCACTAGGAAGGCCGGAGAATTGATCTTTCATAACAAGATTCAACAAAGAAGTATTGATTTCACAAGATTCAGTATTGGCAAGAGGAGCAATCGGAGTGCTAAGGAAATCATTATTATTGCTATTGGTGAAGTCACACAATTTGGTAGTATCTTGAGCCATCGCGACAAACAAGCAATCCAACACACGAGCAAACAAAAGGCAGGCGGGCAAAAAGAGGTAAACGGAGAAAGGGAAGGAGAAGGAGATTGGGAGAGAGAGGGCGAATAAAACGGCAAGGGTGAAGTGGGGGAGAGGAAAACGAGAGGCAAATGGCAAATAATGTAATGCAAGAGATAGGGATTGTGATGGGTACTTGGTATGTTGAATTTTTGCGTAGACTCCCCGGCAACGGCGCCAGAAATTCTTCTTGCTACCTCTTGAGCTTGCGTTGGATTTCCCCGAAGAGGAAACGATGATGCAACAGAGTAGCGTAAGTATTTCCCTCAGTTTTTGAGAACCAAGGTATCAATCCAGTAGGAGGCCACGCTCAAGTCCCTCGTAGCTGCACAAAACAATAGCTACTCGCAACCAACGCGATTAGGGGTTGTCAATCCCTTCACGGTCACTTACGAGAGTGAGATCTGATAGATATAATATTTTTGGTATTTTTGGTATAGAGATGCAAAGTGAAAAGTAAAAGGCAAAGTAAAAAGCAAAGCAAGATTAAAGTGATGGAGATTGATATGATGAGAATAGACCCGGGGGCCATAGGTTTCACTAGTGGCTTCTCTCAAGAGCATAAGTATTCTACGGTGGGTAAAAAATTGCTGTTGAGCAATTGACAGAATTGAGCATAGTTATGAGAATATCTAGGCATGATCATGTATATAGGCATCACGTCCGTGACAAGTAGACCGAAACGATTCTGCATCTACTACTATTACTCCACTCATCGACCGCTATCCAGCATGCATCTAGAGTATTAAGTTAAAAACAGAGTAACGCTTTAAGCAAGATGACATAATGTAGAGAGATAAATTCATGCAATATGAAATAAACCCCATCTTGTTATCCTCGATGGCAACGATGCAATACGTGCCTTGCTGCCCCTTCTGTCACTGGGAAAGGACACCGCAAGATCGAACCCAAAGCTAAGCACTTCTTGCATGGCAAGAACTACCAATCTAGTTGGCCAAACCAAACGGATAATTCGAAGAGACTTGCAAAGATAACCAATCATACATAAAAGAATTCAGAGAAGATTCAAATATTACTCATAGATAGACTTGATCATAAACCCACAATTCATCGGTCTCAACAAACACACCGCAAAAAGAAGATTACATCGAATAGATCTCCACAAGAGAGGGGGAGAACTTTGTATTGAGATCCGAAAAGAGAGAAGAAGCCATCTAGCTACTAACTATCGACCCGAAGGTCTGAGGTAAACTACTCACACTTCATCGGAGGGGCTATGATGATGTAGAAGCCCTCCGTGATGACGGCCCTCTCCGGCGGAGCTCCGGAACAGGCCCCAAGATGGGATCTCGTGGATACAGAAAGTTGCGGCAGTGGAATTAGGTTTTGGCTCCTCTTCTGATCGTTTGGGGGTACGTAGGTATATATAGGAGGAAGGAGTACGTCGGTGGAGCACCGAGGGGCCCACGAGGCAGGGGGCGCGCCCCCCCACCCTCGTGACCGCCTCTTTGACTCCTTGGAGTAGGGTCCAAGTCTCCTGGATCATGTTCGGTGAGAAAATCACGTCCCCGAAGGTTTTATTCCGTTTGGACTCCGTTTGATATTTTGTTTCTCTGAAATACTGAAATAGGCAAAAAAACAGCAATTCCGGGCTGGGCCTCCGGTTAATAGTTTAGTCCCAAAAATAATATAAAAGTGGAAAATAAAGCCCAATATAGTCCAAAACAGTAGATAATATAGCATGGAGCAATCAAAAATTATAGATACGTTGGAGACGTATCACACCACAAGATTGAACCCAAAGTTAAGCACTTCTCCCATTGCAAGAAAAACCAATCTAGTTGGCCAAACCAAATCGATAGTTCGAAGAGACTCGCAAAGATACCAAATCATGCATATAAGAATTCAGAGGAGATTCAAATAATATTCATAGATAAGCTAATCATAAATCCACAATTCATCGGATCTCGGCAAACACACCGCAAAAGAGTATTACATCAGATAGATCTCCAAGAACATCGAGGAGAACATGGTATTGAGAATCAAAGAGAGAGAAGAAGCCATCTAGCTACTAGCTATGGACCCGTAGGTTTGAGGTAAACTACTCACGCTTCGTCGGAGAGGCAATGGTGTTGATGTAGAAGCCCTCCATGATCGAATCCCCCTCCGGCAGGACGCCGGAAAAGGCCCCTAGATGGGATCTCACGGGTACAGAAGGTTGCGGCAGTGGAAAAGTGTTTTTGTGGCTCTCCTGGTAGGTTTTGGAATATATGAGAATATATAGGCGGAAGAAATAGGTCGGTGGAGTCACGAGGGGCCCACAAGGGTGGGGGCGCGCCCTCCGACCTTGTGGCCGCCTCGTGGCTTTCCTGACATGTACTCTAAGTCCTCTAGTCCAAGAAAAATCATCACGAAAGTTTCATTCCGTTTGGACTCCGTTTGATATTCCTTTTCCGCGAAACTCTAAAACAAGGGAAAACCGGGAACTGGCACTGGGCTCTAGGTTAGTAGGTTAGTCCCAAAAATAATATAAAATAGCACAATAATGCATATAAAACATCAAAACAGATAATATAATAGCATGGAACAATCAAAAATTATAGATACGTTGGAGACGTATCATACCACGCCAGATATAAAGTCAATGACAGGTCTTGCTTCAGCCGTTCTTATTGGTTTGGCCTCTATCCACTTAGTGAATTTTTCCACCATAACCAGTAAATATTTCTTTTTGTGGCTTCCCCCTTTAAGTGGTCCAACCATGTCGAGCCCCCAGACAACGAAGGGCCAAGTGATGGGGGTTGTTCTTAAGGCGGTGGGAGGCATATGACTTTGGTTGGCGAAAAGCTGGCATCCCACACAACATTGGACAAGGGCTTGTGCGTCTGCTCGGGCCGTTGGCCAGAAAATGCCTGTCCGGGAAGCTTTGCTTACGAGGGCCCAAGCTGCGGCGTGATGGCCATGCAGGCCCGCATGTATTTCAGCCAAGAGTTGTCGTCCCTCCTCTTAGGTGATGCACCTTTGGAGAATTCAGGTAGTGCTTTTCTTGTACAGCTCACCTTCATGAACTGTGTAGGCTTTAGAACATCGAACTATGCGACGGGCCTCATTTTGATCATCAGGAAGCTCTTGCCTATTAAGGTAGGCCAGGAAGGGTTCCGTCCATGGACCAATAACGACCATGATCTCATGAGCAGAGGGTGTTATTTCAGTAACACCTCTAGGCATTGTATGCCCATGGAGACAGCCATGTGGAGACCATGTAGAAGTGCCTCGTATTCAGCTGCATTATTGGAGTCCGTATACATGATTTGCAACACGTAGCAGACTCTGTCCCCCGTAGGGGATGTCAAGATGACGCCAGCCCCCAGTCTGGCTAGCATTTTAGAGCCGTCGAAGTACATTATCCAGTTGGAGTAGGAACTGTACTCTTTAGGGAGCTCGGCTTCCGTCCACTCTGTGACGAAGTCGGCCAACACCTGAGATTTAATAGCTCAGTATGGCTTGTATGTTATTTTGAATGGTAAGAGCTCGATAGCCCATTTAGCTATGCGGCCGGTGGCGTCCCTGTTGTTTATAATGTCGTTAAGTGGTACTTCGGATGCCACCGTGACTGAACACTCTTGAAATAGTGCCGGAGTTTTCAGGATGCCATAAAGACGGCGTAAGCTATCTTTCTGTAGTGAGGGTATCGAGATTTGCATGGTGTAAGGACCTACGATACGTAATAGACCGGCTTCTAGATGGGGAATTTATGTCCATCTTCCCCTTGCTAGACGACGAGTACAACGCTCACTACTTGGTGAGTTGCGGAGATATAAAGCAACATAGGCTCGCTAACACTTGGGGCAGCTAGGATTGGGTTGCCTGCTAATAAGGTTTTTATTTCTTCCAATCCGGCTATGGCCGCTTTCGTCCATTCGAAGTTGTTAGTGCGTCTAAGCAGTCTATAAAGTGGTAATGCTTTTTCCCCTAATCTGGAGATGAAGCGGCTCAAGGCCGCCACACACCCTGCTAGCTTTTGGACCTGCTTTAAGTCTGTTGGTGTAGCCAATTGCGACGAGGCTCGTATTTTAGCTAGGTTTGCTTCAATTCCTCTATGGGAGAAAATGAACCCTAGTAGCTTTCCGGTGGAACACCGAAGACACACTTTTTCAGATTTAGCCATATGTCGTATGTTCGGAGGTTGTCAAATGTGAGGCGGAGATCATCCACCAATGATTCGACGTGTTTAGTCTTGATGACTACGTCGTCCACATATGCTTCAACTGTCTTGCCGATTTCTTTTTCCAAGCACGTTAGAATCATGTGTTGGTAAGTGGCACCAACGTTTTTAAGCCCAAAAGGCATAGTGTTGAAACAAAAAGGCCCGTGCGGGGTGATGAACATCGTCGCGGCCTGGTCGGACTCCTTCATTTTAATCTGATGGTATCCGTGTCGGGGAACGTAGCATGAAATTTCAAAAAAAATCCTATGCTCACGCAAGATCTATCTAGAGATGCATAGCAACGAGAGGGGGGGAGTGTGTCCACATACCCTCGTAGACCAAAAGAGGAAGCATTTGACAATGCGGTTGATGTAGTCGAACTTCTTGTGTTCCGACCGATCAAGCACCGAACGTACGACACCTCTGAGTTCTGCACACGTTCAGCTCGATGACGTCCCTCGAACTCTTGATCCATCAAAGTGTCGAGGGAGAGTTTCGTCAGCACGATGGCGTGGTGACGGTGATTGTGAAGTGATCCGCGCAGGGCTTCGCCTAAGCACTATGACAATATGACCGGAGGCGTAAACTGTGGAGGGGGGCGCCACACACGGCTTGGAATCAATGTTATGTGTTCTAGCGATGCCCCCCTCATATATATAGGTTGGAGGGGAGGAGAGGAAGTCAAGGTGGTGCCCCAAGTAGGAGGAATCGTACTTGGGTGCCTCCTAATTCGGCCCCCCTTCCATATCCATCCGGAGGGGGGAGGAAGGAGGAGGGAGGAGGGAAGGAAGGGGGAGGCCGAATCCCTCACCTTCCTTTCCGCCTTCTCCTCTTTCCTTCCCCCTTATTTTGGCATACATGGGGCACACCAGCCCTTAGGGGCTAGTCTATCCCCCTCTTGGCCCATTAAGGCCCATGTAGTTGCCGGGGGGATGCCTGGAACCCCTTCCGGTGACCCGATATGCACCTGGTACCCCCGGAACACTTCCAATGTATGAATACCATCGTCCTATATATCAATCTTTACCTCTCGACCATTTCGAGACTTCTCGTCATGTCCGTGATCTCATCCAGGACTTCGAACAACATTTGGTCACCAAATCATATAACTCATATAATACCAAATCGTCATGGAACGTTAAACGTGCGGATCCTACGGGTTCGAGAACTATGTAGACATGACCAAGACACCTCTCCTGTAAATAATCAATAGTGGAACATGGATGCTCATATTGGTTCCTACATATTCTACGAAGATCTTTATTGGTCGTACCGTAATGACAACATACGTTATTCCCTTTGTCACCGGTGTGTTACTTGCCCGAGATTCGATCGTCAGTATCTTCATACCTAGTTCAATATCGTTACCAGCAAGTCTCTTTATTCGTTTCGTAATACATCATCCCGTAACTAACTCATTAGTCACATTGCTTGCAAGGCTTATCATGATGTGTATTACCAAGAGGGCCCAGAGATACCTCTCCGATACTCGGAGTGACAAATCCTAATCTCGATCTATGCCAACCCAACAAACACCTTCGGAGATACATGTAGAGCATTTTTATAATCACCCAGTTACGTTGTGACGTTTGATAGCACACAAGGTATTCCTCCAGTATTCGTGAGTTGCATAATCTCATAGTCAAAGGAATATGTATATGACATGAAGAAAGCAATAGCAATAAAACTGAACGATCAATATGCTAAGCCAACGGATGGGTCTTGTCCATCACAACATTCTCCTAATAATGTGATCCCGTTCGTCAAATGACAACACATGTCTATGGTTAGGAAACTTAACCATCTTTGATTAACGAGCTAGTCTAGTAGAGGCTCACTAGGGTCACAATGTTTTGTCTATGTATCCACACATGTATCAAGTTTCCGGTTAATATAATTCTAGCATGAATAATAAACATTTATAATGATATAAGGAAATATAAAATAACAACTTTATTATTGCCTCTAGGGCCTATTTCCTTCAGTCTCCCACTTGCACTAGAGTCAACAATCTAGTTCACATCGCCATTTGATTTAATAGAAATAGTTCACATCGCCATGTGATCAACACCCAAAGGGTTCACTAGAGTCAATAATCTAGTTCAC
Source organism: Triticum urartu (assembly GCF_003073215.2). Lineage (NCBI taxonomy): Eukaryota > Viridiplantae > Streptophyta > Magnoliopsida > Poales > Poaceae > Triticum > Triticum urartu. The sequence goes on from NC_053027.1 coordinate 425,721,672, forward strand.
ATCACTATGTGATTAACACCCAAAAAGTACTAAGGTGTTATCATGTTTTGCTTGTGAGAGAGGTTTAGTCAACAGGTCTGTCACATTCAGATCTGTATGTATTTTGCAAATTTCTATATCTACAATGCTCTGCATGGAGCTACTCTAGCTAATTGCTCCCACTTTCAATATGTATCCAGATTGAGACTCTGAGTCATCTGGATCAGTGTAAAATCTTGCATCGATGTAACTCTTTATGATGAACGCTTTATCACCTCCATAACCGAGAAATATTTCCTTAGTCTTCTAAGGATAATTTTTTACCATTGTCCAGTGATCTACTCCTGGATCATTGTTGTACCCCCTTGCCAAACTCATGGCAAGGTACACAATAGGTCTGGTACGCAGCATGGCATATCGTATAGAACCTATGGCTGAGGCATAGGGAATGACTTTCATTCTCTCTCAATCTTCTGTCATGGTCGGGCTTTGACTCTTAATCAACTTCACACCTTGTAATACACGCAAGAACCCTTTCTTTGAGTGATCCATTTTGAACTTCTTCAAAACTTTATCAAGGTATGTGTTTTTTGAAATTCCAATTAAGCGTCTTAATCTATCTCTATAGATCTTGATGCCTAATATATAAGCAGCTTCACCGAGGTCTTTCATTGAAAAACTTTTGTTCAAGTATCCTTTTATGCTTTCCAGAAATTCTACATCATTTCGAATCAACAATATGTCATCCACATATAATATTAGAAATGCTATAGAGCTCCCACTCACTTTCTTGTAAATACAGGCTTCTCCGAAAGTCTGTATAAAACCATATGCTTTGATCACATTATCAAAGCGTATATTCCTACTCCGAGATGCTTGCACCAGTCCATAAATGGATCACTGGAGCTTGCACACTTTGTTAGCACTTTTAGGATCGACAAAACCTTCTGGCTGCATCATATACAACTCTTCTTTAGAAGTCCATTAAGGAGTGCAGTTTTGACGTCCATTTGCCAGATTTCATAATTGTAAAATGCGGAAATTGCTAACCGTATTCGGACAGACTTAAGCATCGCTACTGGTGAGAAGGTCTCATCGTAGTCAACTCTGTGAATCTTGTCGAAAACCTTTCGCAACAAGTTGAGCTTTGTAGACACTAACATTACCATTGGCGCCAGTCTTCTTCTTGAAGATCCATTTATTCTCTATGGCTCGCCGATCCATTTAGTCTTTAAGATGCTTGCACAAGTAATTTGGCTAGCTCCTCCCCCATAGCTTGTCGTTTGGGTTCAAAAATTGTCGTAGCGTTTGTTTGATTGGTTTGAACCCTTTGATTATGTTGAGGCTATGTTCGGCGAGTCTGCATGGGATCCCAGGCATGTCCGAAGGATGCCAAGCAAAGATATCCCAATTTTCTCGTAGGAATGCACGTAAAGCAGCGTCTACTGTTGGATCCAGTTGTCCTCCGATGGACGCTGTTTTATTAGGATCCGTTGGGTGCACTTGAAATTTAATTATTTCATCTGCTGGCTTTAAAGAGGTGAATTTAGGTCTCTTGTCGAGTATTGCATCATCCTTGCCCACCGTGGATCATAGGGTGGTTAGTTCTTTGGCCGCAAAGGCTTCGGATAGTGACTCAAGAGCCAAGGATGCGGTTTTGTTTTTGGTGCGGAGTGCATTATCCGGATCACTCGTAATGGGGTATTGCTTGGAAGCGTGAGAAAGCGTCCTGCCCTAGAAGGGTGTGGTATCCGCTATTGAAGGGAACAACGTGAAAGAGCAACTCTTCTGACCTGTAATTTTCAGGCGTGCCCAATACTACATCCAATTTAATTCGCACCGAACGTCGTGCTTCTCGACTGGGGATGATGCCTCAAAAGGTGGTATTAATTTGCTCGATGCGTTTTCTATCGATCTGCATTTTGTCGAGCGTGTTCTCGTAAATGAGGTTTAGCCCACTGTCGCCGTCCATGAGCACTTTGGTAAGTCGAAAGCCATCCACGATAGGGTTTAGTACTAAAGCGGCAGGTGCTCGGACTGATCGGGCCCTTGGTTCGTCGTCAGCGGTAAAGGTTATTGCCGCGTCGTTCCAGGGGCTCACTGTGGTTACTTGGTGGACCTCGGCGAGTTCGTGAAGTGCCCTCTTACGCTGATTATTTGAAGAGAAGGTCTCGAAGGTCGTAAGGACGTTAAAATCGTCATCTTCCGAAGGGTGTTTCTCTGGAGTGGAGGTGGTGAGGATGGCCTCGCCACTTTTAGCTACCTGCCGGAGTATCCAACATGCTCGAAGGCTGTGAGTTGAGTCTCTGCTTGGCGTCGCATGTATCGGACAAGGCTTGTTGAGGAGTTAGTCAAGAATGGACATGTATCCCGAGAAGGGTTTGTTTTTATTGCCGACGGGCTTATGGTCGGATGCCTCGTGAGGGTGTATCCGTTTTGCCCGAGCAGTACATTGCTTAAATGCAGCAGGTTCCAACTAGGTTTTCTGGGCCTTCCATGTGCTTTCCATCGCGTAGTACTTCCATACTAAGTGAGATAGTTCCCCGAAACTCTGTATGTGACGGCGATCGAGGGCATTCCGAATTCCCTCGTCGATGCAATTGCGATGAAAGACCGGAACTGCATCGTCGTCGCAGCAATCTTTAATCTTGTTTTTAACAAGTAGGAACCTGGACCAAAAGTGATGGACCATTTCGTGAGGTTGTTGTCATACATACATCAGGTCATATATGTCTGGATGGCCTGAATTACTTGGAGAGTAGTGATTGTGGTAGGTGGGTGGGTTAAAACCTGAATCCCGACCCGAAATTATGTCTGGAGTTTGCAAAATCTTCGAGGCCACGAGTTCGGGTCCAGGAAGATCCAAGTGCTTCCTGGACTCTATGTCCAATACTGAGTTCGGGGGGGGGGGGGGGGGGGCGGAGTCCCACCCAAAAGAAGGGTATCTGACTCAAGGGATTTGGAGGCCCGAACACAACTAGTCTTCAATTCAGGAGAAGAGGTGTTTTCGACTCGTTCCTCAACGACCGCTACCAGGTGAGTGATCAGCGGGAGATTGATTTCCCCCTGGTCAGGTTTAAGCCCGATCCAATCATAGGCCGTTGAAAGCCCCAGGGCGGCGATGCGATCTAGCAGCTCGTTTAAGGACGAGGTGTCCGTTGTATTCATCTTTTCGGAGTATTCGAGACCGATGCAAGGGTGGCATTTGGCGATCACGGGGGATGCTGCCGGCTTGATGGCCATGCGGGCTCCCATGGTGAAACTGCCGAGCTGGAGGGCCTGTCCTGAAGTTAGGCTCCTTCCAGAAGTGATATCATCGTTGATGACAAGGCGAGCCATAGATCTCTTTTCGTGACTACACAACGGAGCTCTCAATGAAAGCACCACCATTGTCGGTGTCAAAACCGGTATATCTCGGGTAGGGGGGCCCAAGTTGTGTGTCTAAGGATCGATGGTAACAAGGGACAATGGGGACACGACGTTTACCCAGGTTTGGGCCCTCTCAAAGGAGGTAAAACCCTACGTCCTGCTTGATTGTATTTGATGAGTATAGGGGTTACAAGAGTTGATCTACCTCGAGATCGTAATGGCCAAACCCTAGTAGGCTAGCCTGTGATTATTTTGATGCCCTTCTGCGGACTAATCCCTCCGGGTTATATACACACCGAAGGGGCTAGGGTTATACAAAGTCGGTTCACAGAGGAAAGGAGTATTACACCCAGACACCAAAACTTGCTGTTCTACGCATATAGGAGTCCTACCCAGACACGGGAGGTGGTCTTCTGCTTCTTCTTCATGACTCATCAGTTCGGTCCATATCGAATAGGCCGGACACCTGAGGACCCCCGAATCCAGGACTCCCTCACACACACCCCGGTCATAGCTCGAGCATTGTGGACCATGTCACATCGCGAACACATTGACTGGTTGTAACACCCTCGATGCGGCTATATCTCTCACGTGTCGAAGCACGACTTAAAGGCATAACCGCTTTGAAAGCAATGTCGCAAGTGAGGTAATCTTCACAACAACCCATGTAATAAATAAGGGAAAGAGATACATAGATGGCTTACAATCGCCACTTCACACAATTACATGAATAAATCATTACATCATCCAAATACACTCAAGGTCCGACTATGGAACCAAAATAAAAGAAGACTACCCCAAATGCTACACAGATCCCCGATAGTCCCAACTGGGCTCCACTACTGATCGACTAGAACGAAACAACACAAAGGACAAGGTCTTCATAGAGCTCCTCTTTGAGCTTGGTTGTGTCATCTGCACGGTATCCTCGGCCCCTGCAAGCTGGTTTTGGAAGTATCGGTGAGTCACGGGGACTCAGCAATCTCACACCCTCGCGGTCAAGACTATTTAAGCTTATAGGTAAGGTAAAAGGTATGAGGTGGAGCTGCAGCAAGCGACTAGCATATTTGGTGGCTAACATATGCGCAAAAGAGATCGAGAAGAGAAGGCAAAAGCACGGTCGAACAACTATGATCAAGAAGTGATCCTAGAACAACCTACATCAAGTATTACTCCAACACTGTGTTCACTTCCCGGACTCCACCGGAAAGATACCATCACGGCAACACACGCGGTTGATGTATTTTAATTAAGTTAAGTTTCAGGTTTTCTACAACCGGACAATAACAAATTCACATCTGCCCATAACCGCGGGCACGGCTTTCAAAAGATCAGAACCCTGTAGGGGAGTCCCAACTTAGCCCATCACAAGCTCTCATGGGCAATGAAGGCTATTCCTTCTCCCAAGACAATCCGATCAGGCTCGGCATCCCGGTTACAAGACATCCTCGACAATGGTAAAACAAGTCCAGCAAGACCGCTCGATGGCCTGACATCCCGATAGGAGCTGCACATATCTCGTTCTCAGGGCACACCGGATAAGCAATCCGTACAACTAAAACCAGCCCTCGAGTTTCCCCGAGGTGGTGCTACAAGGGGCTCTAGTTTGGACCAACACTTAGACAAGCACTGGCCTGGGGGGGGGGGTTAAAATAAAGATGACCCTCGGGATGCGCAACTCCCAAGGGAAAAGGCTAGGTGGCGAATGGTAAAACCAAGGTTGGGCCTTGCTGGAGGAGTTTTATTCAAAGCAAACTGTCAAGGGGTTCCCATTATAACCCAACCGTGTAAGGAACGCAAAATCCGGGAACATAACACCGATATGACGGAAACTAGGGCGGCAAGAGTGGAACAAAATACCAGGCATAAGGCCGAGCCTTCCACCCTTTACCAAGTATATAGATGCATGAATATGAATAAGAGATATTGTGATATCCCAACTAATATCCATGTTCCAACAAGGAACAAACTCCAATCTTCACCTGCAACTAACAACGCTATAAGAGGGGCTGAGCAAAGCAGTAACATAGCCAAACAACAGTTTGCTAGGAGAAGGTGGGTTAGAGGCTTGGCTTAACAACATGGGAGACATGATAAGCAAGTGGTAGGTATCGCAGCATAGGCATAGCAAAAGAGCGAGCAACTAGCAAGCAAAGATAGAAGTGATTTCGAGGGTATGGTCATCTTGCCTAAAATCCCGCAAGGAACAAGAACGAGTTCATGAAGAAGACAAATGGACATAGTCGAACGGGTCCTCACAAACACGACGTTATCGGAACCAACCCAAAGAAGCAACACCGGAAAGAAGCAAACAACATAGTAAACAACCAACACATGAACATGGCATGATATGCGGGATGCGGTGCATATGCATGATTTGGGAAGGAATGATTGAACCTGGCTGTCGGTGTCAAAACCGGCGGATCTCGGGTAGGGGGTCCCGAACTGTGCGTCTAGGCCGGATTGTAACAGGGGGCAAGGGACACGAAGTTTTACCCAGGTTCGGGCCCTCTCGATGGAGGTAAAACCCTACGTCCTGCTTGATTAATATTGATGATATGGGTAGTACAAGAGTAGATCTACCACGAGATCAGAGAGGCCTAACCCTAGAAGCTAGCCTATGGTATGATTGTTGATGTGTATGTTGTCCTACGGACTAACCCCCCCCCCCCCCGGTTTATATAGACACCGGAGAAGGTTAGGGTTACATAGAGTTGGTTACAATGGTAGGAGATCTGAACATCCGTATCGCCAAGCTTGCCTTCCACGCCAAGGAAAGTCCCTTCCGGACACGGGATGGAGTCTTCAATCTTGTATCTTCATAGTACAGGAGTCCGGCTGAAGGTATAGTTCGGCTATCCGAGCACCCCCTAATCCAGGACTCCCTCAGTAGCCCCTGAACCAGGCTTCAATGACGACGAGTCCGGCGCGCAGATTGTCTTCGGCATTGCAAGGCGGGTTCCTCCTCCAAGTACTTTATAGAAGATTTTAAACACAAATATAGTGTCCGGCTCTGCAAAATAAGTTTTCCACATATTGCCATAGAGAGAATAATATTTACACAAATCTAATCTGCTGACGTATTCCGTAGTGCGACACACCACGGCCAAGCTTTGATCCGAGTCTTTTCATTATCCCACCTCAGCGCGTCATGCGAGGCGGTTTCCTTGGCACGTCTTGTCAAAGCAGAGATCGTGTCCCCTTATTCCGGGATTCTCATCAATACGGGCGTGGGTAACCCAACCGCGCCTTTGATTAAGGCGCTTGGAGATAAGCGAGTTTTACCAGGCTGGTGGGGACATGTAGTTTTGTCCACCCATATAAGGGGATAAGGATCCACCTTTTCACCCACGCCTTCTTCCTCCTTTGCCTATCCATTCTTGTGCACTCGAGCTCCAGCGCCCAAGTCCGCACTACCACCTCAACCTTCTCCAGTCAAGTCCGGAGCGGGAGGCAAGTGGTTGGTCTCCTCCATCATGGAGGGACACATCAAAAAGCTGAGGAAGGCCGGATATCTGGCTAGCGACATCGCGCACCGGCTTCCCGAAAAAAGGCAGCTCATCCCCACTCCTAGGCCCCATGAGAGGGTAGTATTCCTCCCCCATTTCCTCCGCGGACTGGGCTTCCCTCTGCATCCATTTGTCCGGGGGCTCATGTTTTACTATGGCCTGTATTTCCACGATCTGGCCCCGAACTTCGTCCTCAACATCTCGGCATTTATCATCGTGTGCGAGGCATTCCTCCGCATCCGCCCCCATTTTGGCCTATGGCTTAAGACTTTCAATGTCAAGCCAAAGGTGGTGCGCGGCAGCTAGGCGGAGTGCGGCAGTGCCATGGTTGGCAAGATGGCCAACGTCCTGTGGCTCGAGGGCTCCTTTGTGGAGACCCTGAAGGGGTGGCAATCATGGTGGTTTTACGTCACTGAGCCACGCGACGCCGAATGGGTCGCACCCCCTGAGTTTCGATCCGGCCCCCCTACCCCCTATGCGGCTCACCTCCTGGAAGGAGACAGGCCTGTCTTGGGGTAAAAAAGGAGAGCTGACCGGACTCCAAACATGCATCCAAACCCTGGTGGACAAGAAGCTCAAGCTTGTCAACGTAGTCCAGGTTATGCTCATCCGCCTGATCCTCCCATGTCAACGACGGGCCTTCAATCTGTGGGAGTTCGACCCGGCGCAGCATCGAACTCTAAACAGGCTCTTCGACACGATGTACGAAGATGCCTGGAGGATGCTTTTCAAAGGCGTTGAGGCTCCCGCATCCGCTACCGAGGATCACGGATTCAGTACTCAGCATCACGCTCATGCGGTAAGCTATTTTTGTCCTTTTACAAGGTATCAGTTTTTCATAGTTTGACTCTATGCGGGATCTAAGCTCCCTTATCTTTGACAGGATTGGGAGGTGACGTCCGGACAGATCAACTGTCCGGCTCCTTTGCCCGAAGACCCAGCAGACGCTCGCTTGGCGAAGCTGCTGGTTCTGGCGCCCTATGTGGTGCTGGAGAAGAAGGCCACGAAAAGGGCCACGGGGACTCGAAAGAGTGCCCGGCGCCAGGAGGTGTCGGATTCATCATCCGATGGTCTCGAAGCGCCTTCCTCTCGTGAAGACGAGGAGGAAGAAGAAGGGACCTCTCCCCCTCCAGCAGGAGGAGAGAAGAAAAGGAAGGCCGCCCTCTCTGAGGAGGCCGGAGGGTCCAAGAAGGGGGAAACCCTTCCTTCGGACTACTCCAACGACGCCGACGATGGCGGAGAGGACTGGCAGCCCAGGGCCAAGCCCCTGGCAAAATCGTAAGTATCCGGATACCGGAGTAATTCATAGTATTCGTTTATTGCACAGCTTTCCCTTATGTCGAATATGCTTATGCAGCCCACCCAAAGACCGACTCAACGCGTCGTCGAGCGGCTCACTGGACTCGTCGGATGTGAACTCGCTTCCGACAGCTTCCTCCCCCCGCCCTATGGACGACACCGAGGTGTTGTCCCAACAGGTTCCAAGCAGGGAGGAGGTGGTCTCGAAGGCGCCGCAAGGCGACCTCCCGGACTCCAGGAGTAAAGGGGATGAAACTCCCCAGGGCTCCAAGTCCGGCTCTAGGCCGGACACTGCTCCGGAACCTTCAAGGGTTCCGGAGTCCGGCGGGGGACCTCCTTCCAAGAGGAGCAAGTCCACCGTGCCGGCGACCCCCATCCACCCAGAGGCGCCGGACAATATGTTGGAGGCGCTCCAAGGAGCCTCCATCGACGAGGAGCACCACGCTATTATGAGTGCGGTGGTCCAGAAGGTTCAGTCCGCCAAGAGCGGACTAACTGAAGCTTGTACTAGCCTTTTGACAGGCTTTGAGGTAAGTAAATAATGTGTAAATAATATTACCGCATAGACAGTAGCCCCTGATGCTCTGTTGGGCGTTCGGGAAGAAAAGCCGAATAGAGGATCAAAAAATTCACAGGAGTCTAACAAAAGGAGTCAATATGCGTGTGCAGGCTTCTCTGCTGGCGTCCGCCGTACTCACTGCGGAAGTGGACACGCTGAAGCAGAGCCTCGAGAAGTCCGAGCAAGAGCTCGGGCGTGCCAAGAAGCAGCTCGAGGAGAAGGAAGGTAAGAAATACCTTGGTTGAATATGTATATAAAAAGGTGCAATTGCAAGAAATGACAGGATTAACATGGCTATTGTAGGAGCCACATCTGAGGTGGCGACCCTTAAGCAAGCGCTGCTCGAGGCCGAGAAGAGTGCGGCCACGGAGCGCACCGAGCGGGAGAGGTATGAGGCCGAGGTTGGCAAGGTGCAGCAAGAGCTCCAGGTTCTCATGAAGAAACATGAGAGTTTGGAGCTTGACTCGAAGACGCGAGCGTCCGAGCTCACGGCGGCTATTGAAAATGCCAAGTCTGCCAAGGCCGAATCCCAGAAGACCCTCCAGGAGTTGGATGAGGTAAAGAAAATAGCGGTGGGTAAGGCATTCTTTATGCAAAATAAACACATAAACGTGAGTTACTTGATACTTACCCGAATCCGGAGCTCTCCAGGGGCATTTGCAGATCTTCCCCGGAGTGTATCTGATGCCGCCGCATTCTATCGAGCTGAGGAGGGCAGCTCGACGGAGAAGGTGTTCTGGTCTCAGTATGCTGAGGCCGGACACCCCGTGCCCCTGAGCGACCAGCTGAAGCAACTGGTCGAGCTCCACAAGGCGGCTGAACAGGCCATGAAGGGCCTCCTAGTTTGGTTGTGGCCTAGAGAGGCTCTGCCTGGGAGCTATTTCGGGCTGGTGTGGCGGCTGGTGGAGGCCTGTCCAAGGCTCGAAGTCATCAAGCGCTCCGTCTGTATTGAAGGTGCCCGTAGGGCCTTTACCCGCGCTAAGGTGCACTGGGGCAGGCTGGATGCGGAGAAGCTTGTGAAGGATGGGCCACCAGCGGGGAAAGAGCATCGCAAGCCCAAAAATTACTATAAGGATGTTCTAAAGGGTGCCCGCCTTGTGGCGGATGAATGTACTAGGGATGTAATTTTTGAGTAAAACTCGGTCGTTTTTGTCCTGTGCGCTGAAAACTTGTTCATATGCGCTGAGCAATGCTGCTTGAATTTAAAATATTACCTTCTGTATGGCTGTTTATCAATACTGAGAGATGGCGAGTCGTCGGCTTCTGCCCCCTTGCCGCTAGTGCTGGGGTGTTCGGGGATAAATCTGGGCGCTCTTTTTCCCATGTTTGGGTCCTTCGAGGGAGGTGCTCAGCCCGACGAACGAGGCAATCGGACTATAATGCGTGAACACTCTCACTTAGCCATAGAATTCTATAATTTTAAATTTCGGCGAAGCCCCTAGTATTTGGAAGACCGAGTTCGGGGCGCTATCCACGCCTTGGCCGGACAGAGCCGACTCGTCACCCTAAGCGGCATAAGTCTTTAGGGACTCGAAAAAAACCTCTCGAACAGCGACCAGCTCTCGCTTCATCATGACAGTCAGTTTTAGCTTTATCCACTGAGGTGCTCGGGCCAGCTCAACTGGGGCACAATCGCAGTGGTTCTCCTAGTGCTACCTTAGCCGATATAGCGGAACGTAAGGCACCAAAACATAGGAGCCGGGCAAACCCAACTATTGACCCAAGACATGATTCGGAGCCGATGCATATAATGTTATAAGTTTGGGGTGCCGCACTTGTGAAAGTGTTCGGACTTCTTACACCATATTGAGGGGTGCTAAAAGCCCCAGGCGTATTTTGGCCGTACCAAGTTGTACGGGTGCGACATGTCGTTAAGGAACATTTATTTATAAAAAGATAGTGCAAAAATAGACAAAAGCTATGCATTGTTTATTAAAAATAGCTGCGATCAAAGCAAAACGATACAAGTAATGCGATAAACGAAAAGTTGGACTATTTAACATGTCTGCTCCAGGGGCAAGCTGCGGAATAGTATGCGAAACAGGTATACTGCTCGTGATAGAGACCACCTAGGATTTTCGTAATGCGGCATGGCTTGTCTGCTTCCCTAGTTCTTGCATCGTTTGTGCGGCAATTAAACTGCCGTACAGGCCTTCCGAAGAGTAGAGTCCTGGAAGTAAGAGAAAAGTAAAAAATCGGCAGCCCCTGGTGCGATTTAAGCCGTGTTTTGGGCGTGCCATGATGGTGCCCCTCCCCCTATGCCCATGGTATTTCTAGAGCGTAATTATGTACGCGAAGTACTGGCATCGCCTTTTTGCTAGGGTTGGGGTTGGGGCCGTATTGATACGCCTACTCGGAACGTGCCAGGCAGTCTTGTTGTAGGTTACTCCGGGCGCGCTTGACGGTGTTCGGATGTTTAATGGCCGGACTGGAGAACTGCCTGGAGAGGCTGCTTTGTACTTCCGCTGCAAGGGCCCCCGTGTGCTCCTCCATTCGGAGGGAGCGTTCGGTGTTTCCATTGACCGTAATTACTCCATGAGGGCCTAGCATCTTGAGCTTATGGTATGCGTAGTTCGGTACCGCATTGAATTTGGTGAATGCGGTTCGTCCGAGCAGTGCATGATAGCACTGTGGAATGGGACTATGTCAAAGACCAATTCCTCGCTTCGGAAATTATCCGGGGATCCGAAGACCACTTCAAGTGTGACTGAGCCTATACAGTTGGCCTATACACCTGGTATTACGCCTTTAAAGGTCGTTTTGGTGGGCTTAATCCTCGAGGGATCGATGCCCATTTTTCGCACTGTATCCTGGTAAAGCAGGTTCAGGCTGCTGCCGCCGTCCATGAGGACTCTAGTGAGATGAAATCCGTCAATAATTGGGTCTAGAACCAATGCGGCAAATCTGCCATGACGGATGCTAGTGGGATGGTCTCTTCGATCAAAGGTGATCGGGTAGGAGGACCATGGGTTGAACTTTGGGGCGACTGGCTCTACCGCGTATACATCCCTTAACGCGCGCTTCCGCTCCCTTTTTGGGACGTGGGTGGCGTATATCATGTTCACCGTCCGCACTTGTGGGGGGAAACCCTTCTGTCCATTGTTGTTCGGCGGCCGGGGCTCCTCATCATCATCGCTATGCAGCACCTTGTCTTCATTGTCGGCACTTAACTTGCCTGCCTGCTTGAACACCCAACAATCCATGTTAGTGTGATTGGTCAGCTTTTCAGGGGTGCCATGTATTTGGCACAAGCGGTCGAGTATTCGGTCCAAGCTGGACGGGCCCCTAGGATTCCTTTTGAATGGCTTTTTCCGCTGATCGGATTTAGAGCCTCTGAATCCAGCATTAACTGCCGTATCCTCAGCATTGTCGCCGTTAATGCGGCGCTTCTGCTTGTTGCGACGTGACCTGCCACTAATGTCCCTGGTGTCCGAACTACCAGGGTTCTTGGTCATATTGTTGCTACGAGCAAGTCAGTTGTCTTCTCCCGTGCAAAAGCGGGTCATGAGTGTCGTGAGTGCTGCCATAGATTTCGGCTTTTCCTGTCCAAGGTGTCGGGCCAGCCACTCGTCACAGATATTGTGCTTGAAGGCTACTAGGGCCTCAGCGTCCGGACAGTCGACTATTTGGTTTTTCTTTGTTAGGAACCGTGTCTAGAATTGTCTGGCCGATTCCTCTGGCTGCTGAATTACGTGACTTAGGTCATCGGCGTCTGGCGGTCGCACATAAGTGCCCTAGAAATTGTCGAGGAATGCGGCTTCCAGGTCTTCCCAACAACTGATTGATCCTGTTGGCAAGTTGTTGAGCCAATGCCGAGTTGGTCCTTTAAGCTTGAGTGGGAGGTATTTGATGGCGTGAAAATCGTCGCCGCGGGCCATGTGGATATGAAGGAGATAATCCTCGATCCATACCGCAGGGTCTGTTGTGCCATCGTATGATTCGATGTTTACGGGTTTGAAACCCTCGGGGATTTGATGATCCATTATTTCGTCTGTAAAGCACAGTGGGTGTGCGGCGCCTCTGTACTGGGCGATATCATGACGTAGCTCCAATGAGTTTTGTCTACTGTGTTCGGCCCTGCCGAATTTGTGGCCGGCGTGACGGTTACCGTCTCGAGCCGTGGGGTGCCCATGCGATCCGTAGATCGATCGTGTTTGCCTTGCCTTGTCCTCCAACATGTCTCGTAAGTCCGACGCATATTCCCGTGCCTTGGTACGGGGTGCGGCTTGAGTGGAGGGCCGGGAGGCCTCTCTGTCGCGGCCACGAGGTGGCCGTTCGGCCGCATCAAGTGCTTCCTCTAATTGGGGTAGCAACCTGCACTTTGGGTAACTCTTGGAGGGGCGTTCGAATTTATGTTCTTCGGCCGCAAGGACTTCGGTCCATCTGTCAACCAGCAAATCTTGATCAGCTCGGAGCTGTTGCTGTTTTTTCTTGAGGCTTCTTGTCGTGGCCATAAGCCTGCGTTGGAAACGCTTTTGCTCAACGGGATCCTTTGGCACGACGAATTCATCGTCGTCGAGGCTTGCCTCATCTTCGGAGGGAGGCATATAATTATCGTCCTCGACCTCTCTGTCTGCCGCTCTCTCAAGAGGGCTGGTTTCTCCATCCTCCTGTGTTAAATCTTGCTGGAGGGGTTTTCTTCGGCACTCTCCGGAGTATTATTATCTCCCGTGCTGGAATCACCATTTTTGTGTTGGCGGGATTTTGAGCGACGCTGCTGACGCCGGCGCTTGGGCTGTTTCTTGGAGGGGTCATCCTCCGCTGTTCCATCGCCCTCTCCCTCTTTTGGGGTGTCCACCATGTATATGTCATATGACGAGGTGGCTTTCCAGGGCCTAGTAGGCGCTGGTTCTTCATCATCTCCTTCATCGGCGTCCATACCGTCGATGTCTTCGGAGTCAAAGTCGAGCATGTCGGTTAAGTCGTCGACAGTGGCTACATAGTGGGTGGTGGGTGGGTTTTGAATTTCTTCATCGTTCGTACCCCAACCTTGCTGACCGTAGTCCGGCCAGGGCTCTCCTGATAAAGATAGAGACCTCAGTGACTTCAGGATATCGCCGACAGGCGAGTGCTGAAAGACGTCCGCGGCTGTGAACTCCATGATCGGCGCCCAATCGGATTCGATCGGCAGGGGCGCGGAGGGTTCGGAGTCCGGAGAAGAATCCGGCTCCGTGGAGTCACGAGTCTCGCAGAGTATGGGGCTGGTGTTCGGCTCAACCGCCGTTGGGATCACAGCCCCCGAGGTGGCGTCCAACCGCCCATCCTTGATCGGCGCAGTTGGCTCCGAACTAAGGGTCGGAGCCGATGCGGGTGCGGCCTCCAGGGCACTGTTCGGCGGCAGAGCTAGATCATGCTCGTCGTGATAGTGCGGCGCGCTTGGCGGTGGTTCGAATCCGCCGAAGATCAAGTCCCCATGGATGTCAGTCGTGTAGTTTAAATTTCCGAATCTGACCTGACGGCCAGGGGCGTAGCTTTCAATCTACTCTAGATGGCCAAGTGAATTGGCCCGCAGTGCGAAGCCGCCAAAGATGAAGATCTGTCCGGGGAGGAAGGTCGCACCCTGGAGTGCATCGTCATTGATGATCGTAGGAGCCATCGAGCCTGACGGCGACGGCACAGAGGAACTCTCAATGAAAGCACCAATGTCGGTGTCAAAACCGGCGGATCTCGGGTAGGGGGTCCCGAACTGTGCGTCTAGGCCGGATGGTAACAGGGGGCAAGGGACACGAAGTTTTACCCAGGTTCGGGCCCTCTTGATGGAGGTAAAACCCTACGTCCTGGTTGATTAATATTGATGATATGGGAAGTACAAGAGTAGATCTACCACGAGATCAGAGAGGCCTAACTCGAGAAGCTAGCCTATGGTATGATTGTTGATGTGTATATTGTCCTACGGACTAAAACCCCCCGGTTTATATAGACACTGGAGAAGGTTAGGGTTACATAGAGTCAGTTACAATGGTAGTAGATCTGAACATCCGTATCACCAAGCTTGCCTTCCACGCCAAGGAAAGTCCCTTCCGGACACGGGACACAGTCTTCAATCTTGTATCTTCATCGTCCAGGAGTCCGGCTGAAGGTATAGTTCGGCTATCCGAACACCCCCTAATTCAGGACTCCCTCACTGGCCTCAACTTGGAAATCTAAGAGTGCCACTAGAAAGGGGAGTTGATTTTGGTCGAAATCAATATAAAGATCACTGGAAACGGATGCACGGTTTGGAAATGGCAAGCAAAACAAGTATGGCACTGGTCTGCGATTATCAGCACGAAGCCATATAAATGCATTAAGATAAATAAGCTACTGAACTCTAACATGGCAAAAAAATACATGGCAGGGATCCACTCATGATTGACAAACGATGAACACTAAGCTACGACTAATTCACTCAATAACAGGTTCAAACAAGCATGGCAAAAATGCAAAAGGTAACAGGTTTCAGACTTAGTGAAATTAACAGCATGTCAGGAATTTATCATCAGGAAGCAATTTTAGAGCATGATAACTACATGCTACAGGAACATAGCATGGCAAAGCAAGGCACGGCATGAAGCTACTCAAATCATATAACAAAAGTCCCTTAGTGACCATGAGCCAAAAGGGATCAGAAAATATAATTGCAAGCATGTGAACATAGCAAAAACATAAACAGATTCAGACTTTGTGAAGAACTGGAGCATGGCAAAACAGTTAACAAGTAGACATGTTTACGAGCTCGATGCACTCACTACAAAGCATGGCATGACAAAATAAGCATACACCCAGCAAATAGACATGGCATAGAAGCTAAACATGGCAAGAACAACATCATAGCATGCAGGATCAACAACAACAATCTTGGCAAAATTGCTAAACATGTTAACAATATGCCAGGAACATTTTATAGCAAAAGTAGAGCTCGAGAGTCAAGTTAGGGGCTCCATAATTGCAAAAAAAAGACATGGATGGATAGAGCACCACAATATCTACAAAACATCCTTACTGATCATGCCCAAAAGATGCACGGATCACTAGGAAACAACATGAACATATGGCATAAAAACAATAACAGGACAAGGACTTGGTGAAATTCTAAGTCCTTCAAATCAGCATCATCGAGTAAGCTACTTTGCGTGCTTGTGCTAGTCACCACAAAGATCACAAAAATACAAGGCATACACCCCTGTAAAGATGGCATGGCATACAACAAAACACATGTAGAGCTCAGGATCATAGCATGCACCCATTAAACAGGGCAAAAAATGACAAAAGGGCATTTGCTAAAACAGATCTGAAATAATCATCAAATAGCCATCTTCCAACAGCATTTCGGGCATCAAGATGAGCTCAAATGAAAATGATGCAATGAGATGAAATGATGTACTCGTCAAGACGAACATTTTGATATGCTACACGCATGAATCAGAGCAACGATGATGAAGTTATGATGCGACGAAGATTGCATAAAAATTAGGGTTCGGAGGGAAAAGTCAACCGGGGTGGATCCAGATCCAGATTGGCATGGATTACGAGGATCGACGGAGACACTGTTCGCTGGAGTTGAGGTTGAGCTCGGGGTCACCGGAGGAAGGAGAGGAGGCCGGGGCTCAGGCGAGGAGGAGCCAGGCGCAGTCGCCGGCGGTGAGGGGCGCGCCGTGGCGGAGCTTGGCGCGGTCGGGCTCCGGCGGTGGAGGATGGCGCCGGCGGCGAGGCGTCGCGGCGTCCGGCACGGTGGCGGGTGGCGGCCGGCCGGGCGAAGTGCGGCGGCGCGGGGCGCGCCTCTGGCGGCAGCGGGGCGCGGGTTCTCCCGCGGGTGGCGGTGGCGGCGGTTGGGCCCCGCGGGACCGATCCGGGCTGCGCGGGCCGGCGGCGGACGGAGGAGAGAGAGGACCGGCGGTGCTAACGTGTCGCGCCCGGATTCATCCGGCGCGGCGGTTGGACGTGTCCGGCGAGGGGGTGGACATGTCCGGCGACGAGCGGGGGAATTTTTAGGGTTTCAACTGCGCGAGATTTCGGAGGAGAGCACATATTTATAGGTAGAGGGAGCTAGGAGAGTCCAAATGAGGTGCGGTTTTCGGCCACGCGATCGTGATCGAACGACTGAGATGATGGAGGAGGTTTAGGTGGGTTTTGGGCAACTTTGGAAGGGTGTTGGGCTGCAACACACACGAGGCCTTTTCGATCCCTCGGTTAACCGTTGGAGTATCAAACGAAGTCCAAATGGCACGAAACTTGACAGGCAGTCTATGATAGTGAACCAAGGCCGCATGACAAGTCTCGGTCCAATCTGAGAACGTTTAATACCCGGAGGACATAGGAGCGCCGGATTGCAAAACGGACAATGGGGAAAATGCTCGGATGCATGAGACGAACATGTATGCAAATGCGATGCACGTGATGACATGATATGGGATGCATGACATGCAAGCAATGACAAGGCAACAACAGCGAATAACTGGAGGACACCTGGCACATCGGTCTCGGGGCGTCACAACACTCGTCCCGAGATCTAGAATGGCACCGGAGGGGAAAACGGAAGAGAAAGAGCAAAGGTAAAACTAAGTAGCTTCTTTGACAAACGAGTGAAACCACGAACCTTGCGAGGTTGAGAAAATTTGAAAGAAAGAATACAACGAAGATGAATAAATTTGAAAACCTCCGTTAGAAATGAGGAACAAGGAACAATAAGGATCAATTACGATAACACTCCGGTTAAAACCAGATAAAGAAGGAATAATACTGATGTAATTTGGACAGCACTCCGACTATAAATGGAAGGAATCGAACATGATCTTTGACGAAACGAGATGATGGTTGAGGAAAGCAATATCATAATGCCTCCGGAATGAGAGAATAGAAGTTGGATCGTCGGAACAAAAGATTGGAGAAAGAAATGACAACTCTCACAAATAGAATTGAAAGAGCATGCCTACGAAGAAAAAGTTGAACGGAGTTGTTGGAAAACCAACAATGAAAAGAGTAAGCTTGTAGTGGGCTTATGGAGAACATCTCAAAACTATGAGGTGAAATTCTGCCACTAACGGAAAACAAAAGATTGGATTGATATCAACAAGGAGACGAGAAACTTATTTCACCGGGAGGATAAATGAAGAACTTGGATCATATATAAGAAGCATAGATAGCAACAATCCTTAGGGAAGGCTTTAGGTGAAATATAACCCAAGATAATTCCAATGACGAGGTTGATTGGTTGAAAAGATGTCTTGAGCGAAGAGAAAATGATGGATTTAGATATGTCACTCTTGAAAAACTTGCGAATCGTAAAACACGAAGGGAAAATTGTCAATAATGACATAACACCACCTCAAAAGATAAAGTAAAAAGAGTTGCACTCCGGAATGCAAGATGAAGAACACTTGAGCTTGTTTGAAAAGAATCTCAATGAACACTTCGAGAAGGAATTAAATCCTTGATGAACCATTATGTAGAACCTCCATGAAGAACTCCGGTAATAAAAGAATGATCAAAAGAAGTGAAGGATGAAGAGAATAAGGTCGAAGCCTTGCAATGATTAGATGGAGCTTTGGAATGATATAATTGAAATAACTTTGAGCTCCGGAAAAGAAAGATGGACAACTTGAATTGAGAATTTGATGAACCTCCGGAATAAGGAATTAATCACTTGGGTGAAACAAAGAATAAGAATTACGTTATGGGCATCCTTCACCAATTTAGATTGATGACAAGCAATGGATTTGGCACACTACTTATTCTCGTAGAAAGGATTAAGATAGATATGGAGCAAACTTGAGAAGGTCTTCAATGAACCACCGGTAGGATTAGGAAACAACGAATGAATTGATATGATAACAACGGAAGAGAATTCTTGTACGAACCACCGTATGAATTGAAAATGAAATTAGAAAAGGCACAAATCACCGGGAAGAATTAACGAATGAACGAAGATTCTTGAGGGAATTTAGATCCCTGAGAACGAACAGATCACGAGCTAAATAGAGGGTATTTGAACGATGCACCGGTAAGATTTGGAGAACGATAGCTGAAAGCTGAGAAGGAATAACCCTGAATTGATGGCCTCCAGAGAATCAAACTGAAAAGACTCCTTTGCTCCGGAAGGATGAAAAGAATTGTCACAATCAAAACAATTATGAGAGGATGACATCAAGCTAGAACCATGAATCTCTGAGAGAGCGGATAAGATATGGAGGAAAAACTCTTCTTCGGTCTTCAAAATTCTGAGAATGACGACGAGAAACACCACCATGAATTGTTGAGTCACCCCGGAATGGAAAATTAGAATGGTTGAACCCATGATGAAAAGAATGTGCAAGATCTTGGAGAAGGCATTTGACTGATGATAACTCATACTTACGTCAAACTTCAAAAGAATTTAGGATAGCTCCAGGAAAATAAGAAGAGTCGGGTAAGATCCTGGAAAATGACCTGTGGGTTAGGGCCCACTCAAAAGAAACACCGTTGAAATGATTTAAAAGATAGATTGCGACGGTTGAATTAAATGGCTTGAATGAGATAACAACCTCGAAAGAACTTGAACAAAAATAGAGTGGAAACACGAATCTTCGAGATATCTTGAGCACTCCGGAACAATTGAATAGTGAGAAATGACTAAATATAAGGTGCACCAGCATGAGAAGGCATTTTCCACTAAGAAAAAGGGATAAGATCAACACTAAAAACTTGAATTGACAACACTGGAGAAGAAAAAGAATGAAGAATGATGCACTAGTAGAACATCTTCAAGAGAACCACCGGGTAAGAATGTTGACGGAAAAGAATGGAGACTTCACATCGATAAAGGATACTTGATAAAGAAATCTGAGTCCTTGAAGAAAAAGGGTGGGTGGGCAGGAAAAACAAATGTAACTTGAGATGGATGAAACAATCAATGTTGAGAAGACTTGAGTCGATCTTGCGGATGTGACAAATGATAGGAACATCTTGAAGAGAATCGCACCGGCTGACAAGGAATGACAAGACAAACTCGATGATCGAGAAGGATTAGTATTCACATAGGAATATGAGAACACCGCTTAGGAAAGGTATGGATTCCACATTTGACTTCGAAGCAACTCGAATACCACAACTCAAAACAAAACAAGGATTGACTTGCAGAATAAGCCAGAACAAACATATGATAGAGATTTCGTCCGAAGTTTTCGTGGTGGGGCCTACGCGGGCTCGATAGTACAGCACCATCATGTACAAGGCAGTGCACATGACATACGAAGCGTCCCCAAGTCGGCATAGCCAGGGACTCTTTAAGACACAACGAGACCACTTTAAAACCAACCATGGATAGGCGGACCACTAGACGTCGAACCCCAATTTCATATCATACATCTGTCGGAAATATATCCTAAGAGCTACTTGAATTCCCACCTATGAAACTCCCGAACCTTTCCGGTTATGCAATCAGGTGTTGGGGATGCAGGGGAAGCATAATATCTCACCCAAAACTAGCAAATCCTACATCCAGCTGTATCCATCCTTCAACACATAAACAAGAAACGTTCGGTAATTGTATACCTCAACCTTCGAAAAGCATCCGTTATACGAGTTATGGAAATACTCCCGAACTCCCGCCCCAGTACTGGGTGGCGTCGAGGTTATCTCACCAACAACTGCATAAAATAGATTTTCGATGTCGGCGAAACTCAGGTATTCCAGAATCTCAATGATAAAATTGTGACGACAACACCTCGGAGCTCAACTCCCCAGGACACTGCCAAAACCCCTAAATGTCAGGAGGAACCAAGAATAATGTTCTCGTCACAAAACCATCAGAATGATTCCAAGATACCCGCGTGATCCTAATTTTTTTTAGTGAAATTTGAGAAGAGAAGAGTCAAAACTCTACGTCAGGATGCCTCACCAGAGCGATGAAGGGACTGAGGAGTAAAAAGAATCCTACTCTCCGATATATATAAACCCTAAATGAATCAAGACATTTTTCTAGACTCAACAACGCCAGCGATTCGATGAAGCAGGGGGCTCCTAAGGTCGGGGAAGGCTCTGATACCAACATGTAACGCCCTCGATGCGGCTATATCTCTCACGTGTCGAAGCACGACTTAGAGGCATAACCGCATTGAAAGCAATGTCGCAAGTGAGGTAATCTTCACAACAACCCATGTAATAAATAAGGGAAAGAGATACATAGATGGCTTACAATCGCCACTTCACACAATTACGTGAATAAACCATTACATCATCCAAATACACTCAAGGTCCGACTATGGAACCAAAATAAAGAAGACTACCCCAAATGCTACACAGATCCCCGATTGTCCCAACTGGGCTCCACTACTGATCGACTAGAACGAAACAACACAAACGACAAGGTCTTCATAGAGCTCCTCTTTGAGATTGGTTGCGTCATCTGCACGGTATCCTCGGCACCTGCAAGCTGGTTTTGGAAGTATCGGTGAGTCACGGGGACTCAGCAATCTCACACCCTCGCGATCAAGACTATTTAAGCTTATAGGTAAGGTAAAAGGTATGAGGTGGAGCTGCAGCAAGCGACTAGCATATTTGGTGGCTAACATATGCGCAAAAGAGAGCGAGAAGAGAAGGCAAAAGCACGGTCGAACAACTATGATCAAGAAGTGATCCTAGAACAACCTACGTCAAGCATTACTCCAACACCGTGTTCACTTCCCGGACTCCGCTGGAAAGAGACCATCACGGCAACACACGCGGTTGATGCATTTTAATTAAGTTAAGTTTCAGGTTTTCGACAACCAGACATTAACAAATTCCCATCTTCCCATAACCACAGGCACGGCTTTCGAAAGTTCAAAACCCTGCAAGAGAGTCCCAACTTAGCCCATCACAAGCTCTCACGGTCAACGAAGGATATTCCTTCTCCCAAGAAAATCCGATCAGACTCGGCATCCCGGTTACAAGGCATCCTCGACAATGGTAAAACAAGTCCAACAAGACCGCCTGATGCGCCGACATCCTGATAGGAGCTGCACATATCTCGTTCTCAGGGCACACCGGATAAGCAATCCGTACAACTAAAACCAGCCCTCGAGTTTCCCCGAGGTGGCGCTGCAAGGGGCTCTAGTTTGGACCAACACTTAGACAAGCACTGGCCCGAGGGGGGGGTTAAAATAAAGATAACCCTCGGGATGCGCGACTCCCAAGGGAAAAAGGCTAGGTGGTGAATGGTAAAACCAAGGTTGGGCCTTGATGGAGGAGTTTTATTCAAAGCGAACTGTCAAGGGGTTCCCATTATAACCCAGCCGTGTAAGGAACGCAAAATCCGGGAACATAACACCGATATGACGGAAACTAGGGCGGCAAGAGTGGAACAAAACACCAGGCATAAGGCCGAGCCTTCCACCCTTTACCAAGTATATAGATGCATTAATATGAATAAGAGATATTGTGATATCCCAACAAATATCCATGTTCCAATAAGGAACAAACTCCAATCTTCACCTGCAACTAACAACACTATAAGAGGGGCTGAGAAAAGCGGTAACGTAGCCAAACAACGGTTTGCCAGGACAAGGTGGGTTAGAGGCTTGGCTTAACAACATGGGAGGCATGATAAGCAAGTGGTAGGTATCGCAGCATAGGCATAGCAAAAGAGCGAGCAACTAGCAAGCAAAGATAGAAGTGATTTCGAGGGTATGGTCATCTTGCCTGAAATCCCGCAAGGAAGAAGAACGAGTCCATGAAGAAGACAAATGGACATAGTCGAACGGGTCCTCACAAACGTGACGTTATCGGAACCAACCCGAAGAAGGAACACCGGGAAGAAGCACACAACATAGTAAACAACCAACACATGAACATGGCATGATATGCGGGATGCGGTATGCGGTGCATATGCATGATTTGGAAAGGAATGATTGAACCTGGCCTCAAATTGGAAATCCAAGAGTGCCACTAGAAAGGGGAGTTGATTTCGGTTGAAATCGATATAAAGATCACCGGAAACGGATGCACTGTTTGGAAATGGCAAGCAAAACAAGTATGGCACCGGTCTGCGATTATCAGCGCGAAGCCATATAAATGCATCAAGATAAATAAGCTACTAAACTCAAACATGGCAACAAAATACATGGCAGGGATCCACTCATGATGCTTGACAAAAGATGAACACTGAGCTACGGCTAATTCACTCAATAACAGGTTCAAACAAGCATGGCAAAAGTGCAAAAGGTAACAGGTTTCAGACTTAGTGAAATTAACAGCATGTCAGGAATTTATCATCAGGAAGCAATCTTTAGAGCATGATAACTACATGCTACAGGAACATATCATGGCAAAGTAAGGCATGGCATGAAGCTACTCAAATCATATAACAAAAGTCCCTTAGTGACCATGAGCCAAAAGGGATCAGAAAATACAATTGCAAGCATGTGAACATAGCAAAAACATAAACAGATTCAGACTTTGTGAAAAACTGGAGCATGGCAAAGCAGTTAACAAGTAGACATGTTTACGAGCTCGATGCACTCACTACAAAGCATGACATGACAAAATAACCATACACCCAGCAAATAGACATGGCATAGAAGCTAAACATGGGAAGAACAACATCATAGCATGCACGAATCAACAAAATAAGCTCGGCAAAATTACTAAACATGTTAACAATCTGCCAGGAACATTTTATAGCAAAAGTAGAGCTCGATTGAGTCAAGCTAGAGGGCTCCATAATTGCAAACAAATACATGGATGGATAGAGCACCACAATATCTACAAAATATCCTTACTGATCATGCCCAAAATATGCATGGATCACTAGGAAACAACATGAACATATGGCATAAAAACAATAACAGGACAAGGACTTAGTGAAATTCTAAGTCCCTGAAATGAGCATCATCGAGTAAACTACTTTGCATGCTTGTGCTAGTCACCACAAAGATCACAAAAATACAAGGCATACACCCCTGTAAATATGGCATGGCATACAACAAAATACATGTAGAGTGCAGGATCATAGCATGCACCCATTAAACATGGCAAAAAATGACAAAAGGGCATTTGCTGAAACAGATCTGAAATAATCATCAAATAGCCCTCTTCCAACAACATTTCGGGCATCAAGATGAGTTCAAATTAAAATGATGCAATGAGATGAAATGATGTACTCGTCAAGACGAACATTTTGATATGCTACACGCATGAATCGGAGCAACGGTGATGAAGTTACGATGCGACGAAGATTGCATAAAAATTAGGGTTCGGAGGGAAAAGTCAACCGTGGTGGATCCAGATCCAGATCGGCGTGGATTACAAGGATCGACGGAGACACTGTTTGCCGGAGTTGAGGTCGAGCTCGGGGTCGCCGGAGGAAGGAGAGGAGGCCGGGGCTCAGGCGAGGAGGAGTCGGGCGCGGTCGCCGGCGGTGAGGGGCGCGCCGCGGCGGAGCTTGGCGCGGTCGGGCTCCGGCGGTGGAGGATGGAGCCGGCGGCGAGGCGTCCGATGCGATGCTGGGCGGTGGCCGACCGGGCGATGAGCGGCAGCACGTGCGCCTCGTGGCGGCGCGGGGCGCGCCTCTGGCGGCGGCGGGGCGCGGGATCTCCCGCGGGTGGCGGCGGCGATGGTTCGCGCCCGGATTCGTCCGGCGGGGCAGCTGGACGTGTTCGGCGGCGGGGTGGACATGTCCGGCGATGAGCGGGGGAATTTTTAGGGTTTCAACTGCGCGAGATTTCGGAGGAGAGCACATATTTATAGGTAAAGGGAGCTAGGAGAGTCCAAATGAGGTGCGGTTTTCGGCCATGCGATCGTGATCGAATGACCAAGATGATGGAGGAGATTTAGGTGGGTTTTGAGCCACTTTGGAAGGGTGTTGGGTGATAACCCACAAGTATAGGGGATCGCAACAGCTTCCGAGGGTAGAGTATTCAACCCAAATTTATTGCTTCGACACAAGGGGAGCCAAAGAATATTCTCAAGTATTAGCAGCTGAGTTGTCAATTCAACCACACCTGGAAACTTAGTATCTGCAGCAAAGTGTTTAGTAGCAAAGTAATATGATAG
This sequence comes from Triticum urartu, assembly GCF_003073215.2. Classification (NCBI taxonomy): domain Eukaryota; kingdom Viridiplantae; phylum Streptophyta; class Magnoliopsida; order Poales; family Poaceae; genus Triticum; species Triticum urartu. Next base: position 425,746,374 of record NC_053027.1, read on the forward strand.
TGGTGGTAGCGGCAACAAAAGTAAAGACAACAAAAGTAATGTTTTTGGTATTTTGTAGTGATTGTAACAGTAGCAGCGGGAAAGTAAATAAGCGAGAACCAGTATATGGAAAACTCGTAGGCACCGGATCAGTGATGGATAATTATGCCGGATGCGGTTCATCATGTAACAGTCATAACATAGGGCGACACAGAACTAGCTCCAATTCATCAATGTAATGTAGGCATGTATTCCGTATATAGTCATACGTGCTTATGGAAAAGAACTTGCATGACATCTTTTGTCCTACCCTCCCGTGGCAGCGGGGTTCTATTGGAAACTAAGGGATATTAAGGCCTCCTTTTAATAGAGAACCGGAACAAAGCATTAGCACATAGTGAATACATGAACTCCTCAAACTATGGTCATCACCGGGAGTGGTCCCGATTATTGTCACTTCGGGGTTGCCGGATCATAACACATAGTAGGTGACTATAGACTTGCAAGATCGGATCAAGAACTCACATATATTCATGAAAACATAATAGGTTCAGATCTGAAATCATGGCACTCGGGCCCTAGTGACAAGCATTAAGCATAGCAAAGTCATAGCAACATCAATCTCAGAACATAGTGGATACTAGGGATCAAACCCTAACAAAACTAACTCGATTACATGATAAATCTCATCCAACCCATCACCGTCCAGCAAGCCTACGATGGAATTACTCACGCATGGCGGTGAGCATCATGAAATTGGTGATGGAGGATGGTTGATGATGACAACAGCGATGAATCCCCCTCTCAGGAGCCCAGAACGGACTTCAGATAAGCCCTCCCGAGAGGTTTTAGGGCTTGGCGGCGGCTCCGTATCGTAAAACGCGATGATTTCTTCTCTCTGATTTTTTCTCTCCCAAAGCAAATATATAGAGTTGGAGTTGGCGTCGGAGGGCATCCAGGGGGCCCACGAGGTAGGGGGTGCGCCCTAGGGGGGCACCCTCGTGAGAAGGGTGTGGGACCCCTGGTCTTCAACTTTGGCGAGGATTTATTATTATTTTTTCTAAGATGTTCCGTGGAGTTTCAGGTCATTCCGAGAATATTTGTTTTCTGCACATAAAACAACACCATGGCAATTCTGCTGAAAATAGCGTCAGTCCGGGTTAGTTCCATTCAAATCATACAAGTTAGAGTCCAAAACAAGGGCAAAAGTTTTTGGAAAAGTAGATACGACGAAGACGTATCATGTTGGGGATCGTAACAGAAATTTAAAATTTTCTACGCATCACCAAGATCAATCTATGGAGTAATCTAGCAACGAGGGGAAGGAGAGTGCATCTTCATACCCTTGTAGATCGCTAAGCGGAAGCGTTGCAAGAACGCGGATGAAGGAGTCGTACTCGTAGCGATTTAGATCGCGGTTGATTCCGATCTAAGTGCCGAACCACGGCGCCTCCGCGTTCAACACACGTGCAGCCCGGTGACGTCTCCTACGCCTTGATCCAGCAAGGGGAGAAGGAGAGGTTGGGGAAGACTCCGTCCAGTAGCAGCACGACGGCATTGTGGTGGTGGAGGAGCGCGGAACTCCAGCAGGGCTTCGCCAAGCACTACGAGAGACGAGGAGGGAGAGAGGTAGGGCTGCGCCAATAGGGAGATGATCTCGCGTGTGTTACAGCCCCCAATACCTCAAGTATATATAGGGGAAGGGGAGGGGATGCGCCCCCATCTAGGGATCCCTCCCTAGGGGTGGCGGCAGCCCCAAAACCCATCTAGGGTTGCGGCCAAGGGGGGAGAGAGAGGGGGCGCACCTAGGGTGGGCCTTAAGGCCCATCTGCCCTAGGGTTTGCCCCCTTCCCCTCTAAGAGGCGCCTTGGGCCTTGGTGGGAGGCGCCCCAGCCCACCTAGGGGCTGGTCCCTTCCCACTATTGGCCCATGTAGGCCTCCGGGGCTGGTGGCCCCTCCCGGTGGACCCCCGGACCCCTCCGGCGGTCCCGGTACACTACCGGTGATGCCCGGAACACTTCCGATGGCCAAAACCATACTTCCTATATATTAATCTTTACCTCTGGACCATTACGGAACTCCTCGTGACGTCCGGGATCTCATTCGGGACTCCGAACAACATTCGGTAACCGCGTGCATACTTTCCCTATAACCCTAGCATCATCGAACCTTAAGTGTGTAGACCCTACGGGTTCGGGAGTCATGCAGACATGGCCGAGACAACTCTCCGGTCAAAAACCAACAGCGGGATCTAGATACCCATGTTGGCTCCCACATACTCCACGATGATCTCATCGGATGAACCACGATGTCAAGGATTCAATCTATCCCGTATACAATTCCATTTGTCTATCGGTACGATACTTGCCCGAGATTCGATCGTCGGTATCCCGATACCTTGTTCAATCTCCTTACCGGCAAGTCTCTTTACTCGTTCCGTAACACATCATCCCGTCATCAACTCCTTGATCACATTGTGCACATTATGATGATGTCCTACCGAGTGGGCCTAGAGATACCTCTCTGTTACACGGAGTGACAAATCGCAGTCTCGATTCGTGCCAACCCAACAGACACTTTCGGAGATACCTGTAGTGAACCTTTATAGCCACCCAGTTACGTTTTGATGTTTGGCACACCCAAAGTACTCCTACGGTATCTGGGATTGCAAAATCTCATGGTCTAAGGAAATGATACTTGACATTCGGAAAAGCTATAGCAAATGAACTACACGATCTTTGAGCTATGCTTAGGATTGGGTCTTGTCCGTCACATCATTCTCCTAATGATGTGATCCCGTTATCAACGACATCCAATGTCCATGGTCAGGAAACCATAACCATCTACTGATCAACGAGCTAGTCAACTAGAGGCTTACTAGGGACATGGTGTTGTCTATGTATCCACACATGTATCTGAGTTTCCTATCAATACAATTCTAGCATGGATAATAAACGATTATCATGAACAATGAAATATGATATAATAACTAATTTATTATTGCCTCTAGGGCACATTTCCAACAGTCTCCCACTTGCACTAGAGTCAATAATCTAGTTCACATCGTCATGTGATTAACACTCACAGGTCACATCGCCATGTGACCAACATCCAAAGAGTTTACTAGACTCAATAATCTAGTTCACATCACTATGTGATTAACACTCAATGAGTTCGTGGTTTGATCATGTTATGCTTGTGAGAGAGGTTGTAGTCAATGGGTCTGCCATATTCAGATCCCTATGTATTTCGCAAAACTTTATGTCATATCGTAGATGCTGCTACCATGTTCCACTTGGAGCTATTCCAAATTGTTGCTCCATTATACGTATCCGCTATCTCTACTCAGAGCTATACAGATAGGTGTTAAGTTTGCATCGACGTAACTCTTTACGTCGAACTCTTCATCACCTCCATAACCGAGAAACATTTCCTTATTCCTCTAAGGATAATATTAACCGCTATCTGGTGATCCAGTCCTAGATCACCTTTGTACCCCCTTGCCAGACATGTGTCAAGGCACACATCTGGTGCGGTACTCAGCATGGCATACCGTGTAGAGCCTATGACAAAAGCATAGGGGACGACCTTCGTCCTTCCTCTTTCTTCTGCCGTGGTCAATCTTTGAGTCTTACTCAACTCCACACCTTACAACTCAGGTAAGAACCCCTTCTTTGACTGATCTATTTTGAACTCCTTCAAAAACATGTCAAGGTGTGCGTTCTTTGAAAGTATCATCAGGCGTCTTGATCTATCTCTATAGATCTTGATGCCCAATATGTAAGCAGCTTTATCCAGGTCTTCCTTTGAAAATCACTCTTCAAACAACCATTTATGCTTTCCAGAAATTCTACATTATTTCGGATCAACAATATGTCATCCACATATACTTATCAGAAATGTTGTAGTGCTCCCACTCACTTTCTTGTAAATACAGGTTTCTGGCAAACATTGTATAAACCTAAAAGCTTTGATCACTCCATCAAAGCATATATTCCGACTCCGAGATGCTTGCTCTAGTCCATAGAAGGATCGCCGGAGCCAGCATACCTTTTAGCATCCTTAGGATTGAAAAAACCTTTTATTGTATCACATACAACTTTTTCTTACGAAAACTGGTAAGAAAACTTGTTTTGACATCCATCTGTTAGATTTCATAATCGAAAAATACAGCTAAAGCTAACATGATTCCGACGGACTTAAGCATCGCTACGGGTGAGAATTCTGATCGTAGTCAACTCCTTGAACTTGTGAAAAGACTCTTTCCCATAAGTCGAGCTTCATAGATGGTAACATTACCGCCCATGTCCGTCTTCTTCTTAAAGATCCATTTATCTCAATGGCTTGTCGATCATCGGGCAAGTCCAGCAAAGTCCATACTTTGTTCGGATACATGGATCCTATCTCGGATTTCATGGCTTCTAACCATTTGTCGGAATACGGGCCCACCATCGCTTCTCCATAGCTCGTAGGTTCATTGTTGTCTAACAACATGATATTTAAGACAGGATTACCATACCACTCAGGAGTAGTACATATCCTTGTCGACCTATGAGGTTCGATAGCAACTTGATCCGAAGCTTCATGATCACTATCATCAACTTCCTCTTCAACAGACGTAGGCGCCACAGAAAACATCTTTCTATGTCGCATCACTCTCTGGTTGAAGTAAAGGTTCGACAACCTCATCAAGTTCTATCTTCCTCCCACTCAATTCTTTCGAGAGAAACTCCTTCTCGAGAAAGGACCCGTTCTTAGCGACAAACAATTTGCCCTTGGATCTGAGATACAAGGTATACCCACCTGTCACCTTTGGGTATCCTATGAAGATGTGTTTGTCCGCTTTGGGTTCGAGCTTCTCCGGCTGAAGCCTTAAGCATCGCAGCCCCAAACATTAAGAAACGACAACTTTGGTTTCTTGCCAAACCAATGTTCATACGGCGTCGTCTCAACAGACTTATATGGTGTCCTATCTAAAGTGAATGCAGCTGTCTCTAATGCATAACCTCAAAATAATAGCGGTAGATCGGTAAGAGACATCATAGATCGCACCATATTTCATAAGGTTCGATTACGACGTCCGGACACACCATTACCCTGTGGTGTTCCAGGTGGCTTCAACTGTGAAACAATTCCACAATGTCTTAAGTGATTGCCAAACTCATAACTCGGAAATTCTCATCGATCAGATCGTAGGAATTTGATCTTCTTGTTATGATGGTTCTTAACTTCACTCTGAAATCGCTTGAACTTTTCAAACGTTTCAGACTTGTGCTTCATTAAGTAAATATACCTATATCTACTTAAATCGTTAGTGAAGATGAGAAAACAGCGATATCCACCGCACGCTTCAATTCTCATTGGATCACATGCATGAGCATGTATGATTTCCAACAAGTCACTTGCCCGTTTCATTGTACCTGAAAACGGGGTCTTAGTCATCCTGCCCATGAGGCATGGCTTGCATGTGTCAAGCGATTCAAAATCAAGTGACTCCAAACATCCATCGACATGGAGTTTCTTCATGCATCTTACGCCAATATGACCTAAGCGGCAGTGCCACAAGAAAGTGGTACTATCGTTATTAACTCTACATCTTTTGGCGTGAACATGTGTATTACTACGACCGAGATTCAATGAACCATTCACATAGGGTGCATGACCAAGAAAGGTATTATTCATGTAAACAGAATAACCATTATTCTCTAACTTAAATGAATAACCGTATTGCAATGAGTATGATCTAATCATATTCATGCTCAACGTAGACACCTGATAACATTTATCTGGGTTCAATACTAATCCCGAAGGCAGATGGAGCGTGCGATGTTGATCTCATCAACTTTGGAAACACTTCCAACACACATCGTCACCTCGCCCTAAGCCAGTCTCCGTTTAGTCTGTAGCTTTTGCTTCAAGTCACCAATAATAGTAACTGAACCGGTATCCAATACCCAGGTGCTACCAGGAGTACTAGTGAGGTACACATTAATAACACGTATATACTTTGAAGTTGCCAGCCTTCTAATCTACCATGCATTTGGGGTAATTCCGCTACCAGTGACCGTTCCCCTTACAATAGAAGCACCTAGTCTCGGGTTTGGGTTCAACCTTGCATTCCTTCACTGGAGTGGCAACTGGTTTGCCATCCATGAAGTTTCCCTTCTAGCCCTTGCCCTTCTTGAAACCAGTGGTATTGTCAAACCATCAACACTTGATGCTCCTTCTTGATTTCTACCTTTTGCGGTCTTAAGCACCGCGAACAGCTCCGGGATCAACTCCATCCCTTGCATGTCATAGTTCATCACGAAGATCTAGTAGCTTAGTGATAATGGCTAGAGAACTCTATCAATCACTATCTTATCCAGAAGTTTAACTCCCACTTGATTTAAGTGATTATAGCACCCAGACATTTTGAGCACATGCTCACCAGCTGAGCTATTCTCCTCCATCTTGTTGGCAAAAGAACTTGTCAAAGGTCTCACACCTCTCAACACGGGCATGAGCCTGAAATCCCAATTTCAGCTCTTGGAACATCTCATATGTTCTATGGCGTTCAAAACGTCATTGGAATCCCGATTCTAAGCCGTAAAGTATGGTGCACTAAACTATCAAGTAGTCATCAGGATGTGTCTGTCAGGTGTTCACAACATCCACAGACGACGTTGTAGGGGTTTGCACATCGAGCGGTGCATCAAAGATGTAAGCCTTCTGTGTAGCAGTGAGGACACTCCTCGGACTACGGACCTAGTCCGCATCATTGCTTACAATATCTTTTAACTTAATCTTGCTCTAGGAACGTATTGAAACAGGGAGCTACAACGTGAGCTATTTATCTACAACATATTTGCAAAAGACAATTTAGACTATGTTCATGATAATTGAGTTCATCTAATCAAATTATTTAATGAACTCCCACTCAGATAGACATCCCTCTAGTCATCTAAGTGAAACATGATCCGAATCGAGTAGGCCGTGTCCGATCATCATGTGAGACGGACTAGTCATCAACGGTGAACATCTCATGTTGATCGTATCTTCTATACGACTCATGTTCGACCTTTCGGTCTTCCATGTTCCGAGGCCATGTCTGTACATGCTAGGCTCGTCAAGTCAACCTAAGTGTTTCGCATGTGTCCCGAGGCCATGTCTGTACATGCTAGTCTCATCAACACCCGTTGTATTCGAACGTTAGAATCTATCACACCCGATCATCACATGGTGCTTCGAAACAACGAACCTTCGCAACGGTGCACAGTTAGGGGGAACACCTTTCTTGAAATTTTAGTGTGAGGGATCATCTTATTTAAGCTACCTTCGTTCTAAGCAAATAAGATGTAAAACATGATAAACATCACATGAGCTACCGTCGTTCTAAGCAAATAAGATGCAAAACATGATAAACATCACATGCAATCAAATAGTGACATGATATGGCCAATATCATTTGCTCCTTTTGATCTCCATCTTCGGGGCTTCATGATCATCGTTGTCACCGGCATGACACCATGATCTCCATCATCGTGTCTTCTTGAAGTTGTCTCATCATCTATTACTTCTACTACTATGGCTAACGCTTTAGTAATAAAGTAAAGTAATTACATGACGTTTATGTTGACACGCAGGTCATAAATAAATTAAGACAACTCCTATGGCTCCTGCCAGTTGTCATACTCATCGACATGCAAGTCATGATTCCTATTACAAGAACATGATCAATCTCATACATCACATATATCATTCATCACATCCTTTTGGCCATATCACATCACGTGACACATGCTACAAAAACAAGTTAGACGTCCTCTAATTGTTGTTGCAAGTTTTTTTACACGGCTGCTATAGGTTTCTAGCAAGGACGTTTCTTACCTACGCCAAAACCACAACGTGATATGTCAATTTTTATTTACCCTTCATAAGGACCCTTTTCATCGAATCCGATCCGACTAAAGTGGGAGAGACAGACACCCGCTAGCCACCTTATGCAACTAGTGCATGTCAGTCGGTGGAACCAGTCTCACGTAAGCGTACGTGTAAGGTCGGTCCAGGCCGCTTCATCCCACGATGCCGCCGAATCAAGATAAGACTAGTAACGGCAAGTAAATTGACAATATCGACGCCCACAACTGCTTTGTGTTCTACTCGTGCATAGAAACTACGCATAGACCTAGCTCATGATGCCACTGTTGGGGATCGTAGCAGAAATTTAAAATTTTCTACGCATCACCAAGATCAATCTATGGAGTAATCTAGCAACGAGGGGAAGGGGAGTGCATCTACATACCCTTGTAGATCGCTAAGCGGAAGCGTTGCAAGAACGCGGATGAAGGAGTCGTACTCGCTAGCGATTCAGATCGCGGTTGATTCCGATCTAAGCGCCGAACCACGGCGCCTCCGCGTTCAACACACGTGCAGCCCGGTGACGTCTCCTACGCCTTGATCCAGCAAGGGGAGAAGGAGAGGTTGGGGAAGAGTCCATCCAGCAGCAGCACGACGGCGTGGTGGTGGAGGAGCGTGGTAATCCAGCAGGGCTTCGCCAAGCACCGCAAGAGACGAGGAGGGGCTTGGGAGAGGGGGAGGGATGCGCCAGAACTTGGGTGCGGTTGCCCTCCCACCCCCCACATATATAGGGGCAAGGGAGAGGGGGGTCGGCCCCCTCAGATCCAATCTGACGAGGGGGCGGCGGCCAGGGCGGTTGCCTTGCCCCCCAAGCCAAGGGGGCGCCCCCCTTTAGGGTTCCCCCAAACCCTAGGCGCATGGGCCCTAGGGGGAGGCGCCCAGCCCACTAAGGGGCTGGTCCCTCTCCACACACAGCCCATAGGGCCCTCCGGGGCAGGTGGACCCTCCCGGTGGACCCCTGGAACCCCTCCAGTGGTCCCGATACAATACCGGTAAACCCCCGAATTATTCAGGTGACCGTATGATGACTTCCCATATATAAATCTTTACCTCCGGACCATTCCGGAACTCCTTCGTGACGTCCGGGATCTCATCGGGACTCCGAACAACATTCGGGTGACCACGTACATACTTTCCCTATAACCCTAGCATCATCGAACCTTAAGTGTGTAGACCCTACGGGTTTGGGAACCATGTAGACATGACCAAGACAACTCTCCGGACAATAACCAACATCGGGATCTGGATACCCATGTTGGCTCCCACATGTTCCACGATGATCTCATCGGATGAACCACGATGTCAAGGATTCAATCAATCCCGTATACAATTCCCTTTGTCTATTGGTACGATACTTGCCCGAGATTCGATCGTCGGTATCCCGATACCTCGTTCAATCTCGTTACCGGCAAGTCTCTTTACTCGTTCCGTAACACATTATCCCGTGATCAACTCCTTGGTCACATTGTGCACATTATGATGATGTACTATCGAGTGGCCCAGAGATGCCTCTCCGTTTACACGGAAGTGACAAATCCCAGTCTCGATTCGTGCCAACCCAACAGACACTTTCGAGAGATACCTGCTAGTGTACCTTTATAGGCCACCCAGATTACTGTTGTGACGTTTGCACCCAAAGCATTCCTACGGTATCGGAAGTTGCACCAATCTCATGTCTAAGGAAATGATACTTGACATTTAGAAAAAGCTTTTAGCATACGAAACTACACGATCTTTGTGCTTAAGGGCTTAGGAATTGGGTCTTGTCCATTCACATCATCTCCTAATGATGTGATCCCGTTAATCAACGACATCCAATGTCCATGGTCAGGAACTCGTAACCATCTATTGATCAACGAGCTAGTCAACTAGAGGCTTACTAGGGACATGGTGTTGTCTATGTATCCACACATGTATCTGAGTTTCCTATCAATACAATTCTAGCATGGATAATAAACGATTATCATGAACAATGAAATATAATATAATAATAACTAATTTATTATTGCCTCTAGGGCATATTTCCAACAGAACAGTCTCCCACTTGCACTAGAGTCAATAATCTAGTTCACATCGCCATGTGATTAACACTCACAGGTCACATCGCCATGTGACCAACATCCAAGAGTCTACTAGACTCAATGATCTAGTTCACATCACTATGTGATAAACACGCAAAGAGTTCTGGGTTTGATCATGTTATGCTTGTGAGAGAGGTTGTAGTCAACGGGTCTTGCCATATTCAGATCCCTATGTATTTCGCAAAACTTTATGTCATATCGTAGATGCTGCTACCACGTTCCACTTGGAGCTATTCCAAATTGTTGCTCCATTATACGTATCCGGTATCTCTACTCAGAGCTATCCGGATAGGTGTTAAGCTTGCATCGACGTAACTCTTTTCGGTCCCTCGGTTAACCGTTGGAGTATCAAACGAAGTCCAAATGGCAGGAAACTTGACAAGTGGTCTACCGGTAGTGAACCAAGGCCGCATGACAAGTCTCGGTCCAATCCGAGAATGTTTAATACCCGCACATGAAAAGAGGTAACAGGAGATGTCGAAGGACATAGGAGCGCCGAATTGCAAAACAGACAACGGGGAAAATGCTCGGATGCATGAGATGACACATGTATGCAAATGCGATGCACGTGATGACATGATATGGGATGCATGACACGCAAGCAATGACAATACAACAACAGCGAATAACTGGAGGACACCTGGCACATCGATCTCGGGGCATCACACTGGTAGAGAAGACGACAAGTTGGCCAAGCGAGGTGATAGCCATTTGGGCCGATGTCGAGGTATTCGAGAGCATGGGGGGCAATGGAGATGTGGGCGTGGTAGCCATGCAAGAGGGGCGTCGTGGTCGATGTCGAGATATCCGCATGTGAGGGCGTAGGCAGAAGCGGGCACCGTGGAGTCAAAGATGCAGGGATGCGCCAGGAAGATGGGGACATAATCGAGGCAGTCGCCGAGGAGGATGAGGACACCAAAAACGATGTTGTCAAAATCGTCATGGACAAGGTGCCGCACCAGGTTTCCCAAACCAAGGACACATGGGATGAAGACATGTGTTGGTGTTGCCAATACCGCCTTGCATAGACAGGGACCATCACAAACTGTACGTCATGTCAAAAGGACTCGCACAGAAGGGCTCTAGGACTGTTGCAATGCAAAACGACATGGGGTTGAAGGTGCCAATATAGCTCACAATTGTCGGAGTAGACAAAGTACTCCAAGATGAGACGGTGATTCCGGCGACGAGCTTGTGATGGATGAAGACGAAGGAGCGGTCATATGTGGAACCAGGTGTAGTATGAAGGGGTCATGTCGGTTGCCGTTAGAAGCACAACGACGGTGGTTGAAATAGGTGAGGAAGAACCTAATGGTGTAACAAGGACCACGATGTGGAAGGTCGCGATGTTGCACCTAGGGTGGCTTTAAAACATGTGCCAAGGTAGATGTCAGCATGCGCGGACGACCTTGGAAAATAACGTTCGATGATAGTACTCCGAAGGGGCGATGTAGTTGTAGCTCGCATGTCGGCGCAACAACACGGGACACAACTAGTGACGTACGCGCCTAAATAGGCACACGATAGTTGGTAGCTTGGACAACGAGGCAGCGACACTATGACCGAAAGGGGTGACCCAACTACAACCCATTGCTCAATTAGCGGAGCACGCATAAACTTGATGACGATCTTCATAGGAACACATGAAGGCACATGCGAACGACCGATCAGTTCAGTTGTGCAGCATGGGTGAGGCATCCTGATTAGTTAGGGCGATGATGATTGCTAGCAAAGAACGACAGACAAATGAAGCAGCGGGGATGTGGCGCAAGTTGGCATCCTGAGAACGCCACATGCCTCGCTAGGCTGCACGTCATGGAGATGACCGGTGTAGTTGACGTTGATGTAGGAGGAGGGGCGCGTGAAGGTCGATGATGGTGGGTAACACAATCCGATCTATGATCGGCAAACCAAAAACAAAATCATTAGTTGAACGACCAACAGAGAGAAAAACGGATCAAAGATAAAAAAAAGGAAAACTTTGTTTTTGCCACTCTAGCTTTTGACCACTTTGCTTATGCCACTCTAAATTTGATATTTCATTTTTGTCACTCTTAGTTTTTGAAAATACATCGCAATTGCCATTCCATGGCAAAAGCAATAATTTACGAGTGGCAATTGTGATACATTGTCAAAATCTAAGAGTAGCAAAAGTGAAATGAAAAGTTATTGCTTTTGCACGGATTGGCATTTGTGATGTATTGTCAAAAACTAAGAGTGGCAAAAGTGATATGTTAAATTCTATAGTGGCATAAGTAAAGTAGGCAAAAGCTAGAGTGACAAAAACAAAGTTTTCCCATAAGAAAACTCTCCAGGGCAGCTGATCAACCTGATCGGTGGACTAACCCTAAGATATATGTTGCGCAACCCTCGGTGGAGATCATGGAGATCGAGCTCTCAAAGATGGGGTGACGCGAAAGCTATGGCAGAGCTATAGATCTAGGACTCGCGGCTAATTCTGTGTAAGGGGACTAGAAGGAGAGAATTAGCGTAAATCATTGTGTGTATTATTGAGCCTCATGGGATGGTATATATAGGGGTCTGTCTAGAACTTAGTCAACTGAGACTTAACGAAGTCTTAGTCGAGTGACGTCAGCGTAGTTGTGGTGCTGCAAGCGGCATGGCTGGATGTTGCAAACGACGATGAAAAATGTTGCAACGATACTCCAAGCAATGACAACATATGTAAAAACCGTTCTGGTAAAAATGCTACAACCATCAAAGAAGGAGGTTGCGGCCGGTGAGATGATGTGTTGCAACCGATGAGGAATGACATGCTACAACCAGCAAGACAGATGTTGCAACCGGCAAGAAAAAATGTTGCAAACAATGGAACAAAATGCTGCAAGGTCAACTAAGACTTCGTTAGATCTCAGTCGACTGATTTTTAGCAAGGCCGTATATATAGATGCGCAAGATTTGAAGGGTAAGATCTCTCTTAGAGATAAGATCAAAACAATTCTTATCCAATCCTGTAAATTTTCTGACTATAAACATATCTTTAATAGAAGACGTGGAACCTCCTGTTGAAGAGCAAGAAAGAATCAAGTAAAACTTAATATTTTGATAAATAGCAAAAACGATTTTTAGCGCTAGTTTTCATTTGATATTTTTGAAGCTGGGATGTAAAAACTGTGCGTTTATAGTAGCAGAGGAGAAGATATTACACTTCTCGCAAACAAAAAAGAGGGGAGAAGATATTACACGTGCTGCCCACAGTATCTAACGGTTTGGCCTTCAATCTTTCATCTTTCATGTTTCGTATATAAAGAAACTAAAAAAATTCAATGGACATGTAAAGAATCTATACAGCCAGCTCGATCTTCACGGGGAAAGAGAATGACAGCGCTTCGTCTCCGACCAGGACCGTGCTGACGCCCGACGGCACCACGGTGTAGGCCGTCTCCTCGACGATGGCGAACGCCTTGCACACGTTGAGCGTGAACGGCACTTGGACGGCGGCCCCGGCCGGCACGAATACCCTTCGGAACGCCACCAGCTGTTTCAGCGGCGCGTCGTCCACCTCGGCCGGCGGCACCGTGTAGACCATCACGACGTGGGTGCCGTCCCTGCTGCCACGGTTGGCCACGCTCGGGCTGAAGCTTACCTCCTCTTGGCACCCGTGCCCGGCGACGTTGACGGCCGGGCAGGCCAGCGGGGCCGTCCCCGGCTTGCGGGTGAGCTGCTTGCAGGACTCCCATGCGGCAACCCGGGCTGTGACGGAAGCCCCGGTGGTGTCGGACGCGTAGCTGAAGTTGCTGTAGCTGAGACCGTGGCCGAACGGGTAGAGCACTTCCGGCCCGCCGTAGAACTTGTAGGTCCTGCCGGGGAACCCCTTGTCGGCGACCGGCCGCAGCGCCATGGACGTCATCGGGATCTTGCTGATGTACTCGTTCTTGTACCACGTTAGCGGCAGCCTCCCCCCTGACAATCCAAGAAACGTTTCATCAGATAAAAAATACACCAAGGAATTGGTCTGCATTTTTCATCTATATACAATACCTGGATTGTATTTTCCGAAGAGCACGTCGGCGATGGCCGTGCCTCCTTCCTCGCCGGGGTACCCGGCCCAGACGATGGCACCGATCTTGGGGTTGTTCTGCGCAAAGGAGACGTCGACGCCGCCGGCGGAAATGATCACCAGCACGATTGGGAACGGCGAGGCCTCGGCGACCGCGCTGATCCAGTTGGTCTGGTTCCACGGCAGGAGGAGATCCTCCCTGTCGTTGCCCTCCTTCTCCACGCTCATGTTGAGGCCGGCGATGACGATGGTCGCGTCCACGGTCTTCACGTCGGCGGCCGTGCCGCACGCGCCGTCGTCGCACACGTGCGCCGACGTGGCGCTGACGACCTTCCTTATCGCATCGTACGGCGTCACAACTCTGCATGGCTTGCCTGCGTATACAGACAAGTAATTTCAGGTAACATTGTAACAATGCAGTCACTGATGTGCAGATGATTATTTTACTTTTTACCTCTGTAGTCTCCAAGCATGACATCCGTGGCGTTGATGTGTTGCAGTAGGCCAACCAACGACAATGAATGGACCTTGTTGATGTCCAATGGCAGCCGGCCGTGATCGTTCTTGATGAGCACCATGCCTTGCCTCGCGGCGTCGGCGGCCAGCTCCTTGTGCTCCTCCGTGCAGACGTCGTCGGCGCCGAGGGACTCCAGTTCCGGAATGCCGTCGAAGAAGCCGAGCCTCATGAGGGTGAGGTAGAGGTTCCGCAGCGCGTTGTCGACCTCGGACTCCCGCAGCTTCCCCTGCCGCACGGCGTCGAGGCCGAAGGCGGTAAAGAAGTCCTGCGCGCCCTCCCAGTACATGCCGCAGTCGAGGTCCAGCCCGGCCTTCATGGCCGCCGCCGTGGCCTCCACGCCGTTGTACCCGAGCCACTTGGCGTCCCTGACCATGACGCGGACCGAGTCGCAGTCGGAGACGATGTACCCGTGGAGCTGCCACTCGCCGCGGACGGTCTCCGACAGGAGCCGCGCGTTGGCGCAGGCCGGGACGCCGTTGATGCGGTTGTAGGAGCACATGACGCAGCTCGCGTCCCCGTCCCGCACGCACATCTCGAACGGCCGCTCGAACGTCTCGATCATGTCGCGCTCCTCCACCCGCGCGTCGAACGTCAGGCGGTCGGCGGTGAGCCACGCGTCCACGTCGTAGGCGGCGTAGTGCTTGCAGCAGCTGGAGACCTTGATGGGCCGGGCGAAAGGGTCGGCACCGGGACCGCCGGCGTCGATGTCCTGCATTGCGCGGACGAAGCTGACGGCGTACCGTCCGACGACGAAGGGGTCCTCGCCGGGCGTCTCGCTGGCGCGGCCCCACCGCGGGTCGCGCACGACGTTGATGTTGGGGCTCCAGTACGTGAGCTCGGCGTGGCCCAGGTTGTACATGGCCCTGATCTCGGTGGACACCGCGCCGCCGATGGCTCCCCACAGCGTCTCGTTGAACGCCGCGGCGCTGTTGATGACGAGCGGGAAGCTGGTGGCGCCGGGCACCACGTCGCCGAACCGCGTGCCGCCCGGGCCGGTGTCCGACACGCCGTGCAGGGCCTCCCCCCACCAGAGGTACGGCGGCAGCCCGACGCGCGCCGCGCCCTCGGCCCGGTCGCCGAGGTTGCGCACCTTCTCCTCCAGCGTGAGGCGGCCGACGAGGTCCCGCACCCGCTCGGCGTACGGCAGGGAGGCGTCGCAGTACCGGAAGCCACCCATTTCAAGACCCAAGGCCGCGAACCGGGCCGGGTCGCAGACCTTGGTGTAGTTCCGGCCATTGGTGGTGATTGGGCCGAGCCCGGAGCCGCCGCCGGAGACAGAAGTGAAGGCGACGGAAACGGCACACATGAGCGAGGCCAAGAGCACGCAATGGCGAAGCGAGGACGCCATTGCGACGAGAGAGGAGGGACCTCTCGCTGCTCTTGGTCTACCGGGGCAAGTGGGTACGTACAGTGAAACAGTGTATATAGGGCGGGGCCATAGCCATAGCCCATAGGGGATCCTTTGAACCAGACCAAAAAGGACAACCGCGGGAACAGCTGGTTGCGGATCCAAACACGGGAAAGGCCAGAAAACTGAGAGCTGGAGAACTGGTTGTTGGTACGCGAATTTAAAGATGAGATCTGGCACATGGAATGCACGGTGGTGGAATTGATGGTGGTGTCCTCCATCTTCTCTCCGTGACAAAGTATGGCTGAATGTGCTATCGAGAACGACGAGGCTGATCATCCTTCCACGTTCTGCAAGTTATGCTTCCATCCAGGGACAACCCATCTCTCCCGTGAGGTCTTGACTTTTAGCTGAATGTTCCTGCAGGTACTAATACGTTCATTGTATTGTGCACAAACATTTTTCTTGGTTCTCACCGAAATGAACACTAAATATTGATCCAGAACCGCACATGCCGCTTCGTTCCCAACTGCCTTGCACAGGCCATTTGGAGGCGACAGTTTTTCTCTGGTGAACTCCGGCAATGCAGCAGCTTCCGTCCCCCTCGGAGCAGCGGATGGTGTGTGTGTGTCTGTGTGTTCCGGGCGGTGAGGACAGCGCCGCATCAAATAGATTTGCCTCGATTTTCTTCTTACCACGGCGATGCTCTCCATGCCGTCGACGAAGGGCTGGTGGCTTTGTGTACTTATCGTTCTCTCGGGATGGCGAGTTTAGTTTTTCTGCTCGATGATGGTGGTCGCTGCATGTTGCGGCGACGGCAGGAGCCAGGACGAATTGGTGTTCCTGAAATGGGGATGATGGCTTATAGGCGGCGGATCCGGTTCTGCTCTCCGACTTCGTCGGCGCGGTGCAGCGGATTCGAGTCCAAGCTAGCACAAGGACAACCCCGCCCGATGTGCCACAACGATATGTGCCTTGCTTGTTCTTCGGCTCTAAAAGCCTCTTTGGCGATGGTGCGATCCTGGATTTTGCAACGATGGAGGTTGTGCTTTAGTTCTGATGAGCATCTCGATGACTCAAAAATTTGGAGGCAGTCGCTAGTTTGGAGCGTAGAAACCCTAATGAATCTTGTTGTAATCTTCTTTGTATTTGTGTCTAGTCTGCAATGTTTCCAGGAACCTATTTCCCCCCGGCACTTTTACTAGTTTCTCTGTGCGTGTATTCTTGTAGCTCAGTTATTGTTTAATGAATGGCACGATTACTCTAAAAAAGATTATCATTGTAGCGGTTAATTGATTGTACAAAAGGGGTTATTCATGTTCAAGCTAGTTTGTCTTCCGCGTTGTTTTAAGTAGGATTGTTGTTCCGTTGAGTGGTGCTGGGGCAGTGAGGACAACGCCGCATCGAATAAATTTGCCTCGATTTTCTTCTTACCACAGCGATGCTCTTCATGCCGTCGACGAAGGGCCGGTGGCTTTGTGTACTTGCCGTTCTCTCGGGATGGCGAGTTTAGTTTTTCTGCTCGTGGATGGTGGTCGCTGCATGTTGTGGCGACAGCAATAGCCAGGACGAATTAGTGTTCCTGAAATGGGGATGGTGGCTTGTAGGCGGTGGATCCTGTTCTACTCCCTGACTTCGTCGGCGCGGTGCAGCGGATTCGAGTCCAAGCTAGCACAAGGACAATCCCTGCCCGATGTGCCACAACGATATGTGCCTTGCTTGTTCTTTGGCTCTAAAAGCCTCTTTGGCGCTAGTGTGATCCTAGATTTTGCAATGATGGAGGATGTGCTTTAGTTTTGATGAGCATCTCGATGACTCAAAAACTTGGAGGCAGTCGCTAGTTTGGAATGCAGAAACCCCAATGAATCTTCTTGTAATCTTGTTTGTATTTGTGTCTAGTCTGCAATGTTTTCACGAATCTATTTGTAGCGCCTAGGATGAAATTCTATCCCAATCACGTGATGAACTCAAGATTGGAGCACAACCGCATTTCGAGTTCATAGCAAGGTGGATATCATTGCAACATACCATTTACTGAATAGATGAGAATACAAGATAAAGGCTTACACTCGCTACAAGTTACAATATTCATACAGCAATACATCAATACATAGCAACCATCATACAGAAGAGCAGGATCCGACTACGGATGAAATCAAATGAAAAAGAAGAACGACATCCACCCTGCTAGCCCAGGCTTCCCCGACCCGGAACCTACCCCTTGATCAAAGAAGAACTCCAAAAGCAAGCAAGCATCACACTCGCGTCAGATCATCGCATTACATGTACCTGCAATTGTTGTTGTAGTAATCTGTGAGCCACGAGGACTCAGCAATCCCATTACCATAGGTATCAAGACTAGCAAAGCTTAAAGGGTATGGAAAGGATAAGTGGCGAGGTTGCAGCAGCGACTAAGCATTGTATGGTGGCTAACTCACGAGTACAAGAGTAAGATGAGAAACTACTCAAACGGTCGCCAACTAGTAATGATCAATAAGTGATCCTAAACTACTTACGTTCAAACATAACCCAACCGTGTTCTCCTCTCGAACTTCCCCGAAAAGAGATAGTCATGGTTACACACGTGGTTGGTGTATTTTAATTGAGTTTCTTCAAGTCCTCTACAACAGGATATTAACAAATTTCCATCTGCCACATAACCGCGGGCACGACTCTCGAAAGTTTAAATCCTGCAGGGGTGTCCCAACTTAGCCCATGACAAGCTCACGATCCGCGGAGACAATCCTCCATCGCGGGACCCTCCGCTAAGACTCGGAATCCCGGTGCACAAGATATTTCGACAATGGTAAAACTAGTCCAGCAAGACCTCCCGACGTGCTGACACCCTGATAGTAGCTGCGCGTATCTCGTCTCAGCCACGATCAGATTGTCCAAACTTCCGTTAGGCCAATCCAGAGTTGCCCCTGGCGACCACCGGCGGTTGACAGGTTTGGACCAACACTCATGAGGAGCACTGGCCCGGGGGGTTAGTTAAGTCCACGGGGTCCGAAAAGTCCCTATGCAAGTTTTAGTTGTAAAAAGGCAAATGGTAGAACCATGGTTGGGCCTTGCTGGAGGAGTTATTCGAAGCGAACTATCAAGAGGGGCCCATAAACCCATCGTGTTAGGGACGCAAAATCAAGGAACATAACACAAGTATGACGAAAACTAGGGCGGCAAGAGTGGAACAAAACACCAGCCAAAAGGCCGAGCCTTCCACCCTTTACCAAGTATATAGATGCATTAATTAGATAAGAGATGTTGTGATATCCCAAGATATCCATGTCCCAACATGGAACAACCTGCAACTTCACCTGCAACTAGCAACGGTATAAGAGGGGCTGAGCAAAGCTGTAACATAGCCAAACAACGATTTGCTAGGAAGGGTAAAAAGGTTAGAGGCTATCATGGCAATTTGGGAGGCTTGATAAACAAGTGGTAGGTAGCACGGCATAGCAATAGCATCGAGACAACTAGCATAGCAAATATAGTAGTGAGATCCAAGGTGATGGTCATCTTGCCTGAAATCCCGCTAGGAAGAAGACCGAATCCATGAAGAAGACGAACATACATAGTCGAACGGATCCTCACAATCGCAACGTTACCAGAACTATCAAGAAGCGCAACCGGAAAGAAGCAAACATCATGGTAAACAACCATCACATAAACATGGCACGATGCACAAACAAGTATGATGCATGTCCGGTTTAATAATTCATGGCATGGCAAAGTACAACATACAACACTACAAATTAAGTGGAGTTCAATATGCAATGGGTTGCACATTGACGAACACCACATTCAAGTTGTTTAGTTCTCTCCCGTTTATGTACCCAACAATATTAAATGTTGTTAAACATGGCAAGAGGTGAAGGATAATAAAACTACCTATCTAGGCAATTTAAATGGGGCCGGATATAAAAAACAACAAATCCGGAAAATCCCCATGTGCATATTTTGGATATGGTACTGTTCTGCCTAAACCAATATTTTAATGTTGTTAAACAAGAAAATAAAATGCACCATGTTAAACTATGCATTTTTTCTACCCCATTTACATATAAATATTATTAAATTCGGAGCTACGGTTATTTAGTTATGAAATAAATCATTTTAACAAGCTATTTGAGCAAATTTAACCAAACAACATTTTAAACATTTTGAAACATAGATTAAAGTGGCATATTATGAAAGTAGACAAAATTCTAAGCATTTTACATATTGAAAACATTTTAATCCGATGCACGGTTCATGAGTAATTATATGCATGAAGACTAGGGACTTTTCTGTAAAACAGGTGTTCTCTGGATAATCAGCTAATTCGTGGATCTGAAAAGAAAAAAACAGGAACTGGGCCGAAACTTGCTACGGGCCAAAACAGTGGCATGCGCTGGGGGGCAGCTCACCCATGGGCCGAATCTGGCCTGTTGGGTGGGGGCTGGCAGAGGCGGTTGCGGGCAGGACGCGGAGGAGACTGGGCCCTCTTGGCGCTGGCTGGGCCTTGCTGCCGATGCGCTGGAGGCGCGGTCAATGCTCGAGACGAGCGAGCCACTACTGCCCATTACCAACAGAGGCAACAACAAGCAATAGCAGGCCATGGCGATGCAGAAGACGGGCGGCGCGGCAATGGGGCAACGGCGAGCTGGGTGTCGGGGAGGCAGGGGCGCAGATGAGGATGGTCTGCTGGTTCCGGCGACTAGCGACGGCGGGGACGAGGTGCTCGGGGAAGGGGAGCAGCGCAGCTACAGGCAGCGGGCGACGGAGCACTACCTCTGCACTTCAACAAAGAGAGAGAGAGAGAGAGAGAGAGAGATTTAGAGAGGATGGAGCAGAATGGAAAGGGGAAGAAGAGAGAAGGCGAGGGCGATGGGCGTGCGACCTGCAGGGCTCTGGTGGCGCGGCCGGGCATGTGCGAGGAGGAGGCACGGGGCCATGGATCCGTTCGTGGGGCGGCCTTAGATGGTCAACGGCTTGCGGTTGGTGCGGCCATGGCAGCAGAGGCTGAGCTTCGTTCGTTTCCTGGCAGAGAAGAAAACGAATGGGAAATGGAGGGACATTAGAGGAGGAAGGAGGGAGCAACAGAAGAAAAGAAAGAGCAGAGGGAAGGGCAACACTCATCTGCTGGCTCTGGCGAGCTGCAGCTTGCTCGGGGTGGAGCATGGGCGCTTGCACGATTGTGGTTGGAGGGAGGCAGAGAAGCCGGGCCTCGGCGGCGCGACGGACATATGAGGACAGCGGGGTTCAGACCTGAACTTGCAGGTGTGCTCGGGAGCCCTCGAGCGGGAGAGGCTGTGGGTGCGACGGGGTCCTAGTAGGTGGCTTCGGTCGCCGGCGAAAGAAGTAGCTCGAGGAGGCGCGGGGGTTGGGGATCAAGGAACAGGAGAGGTGCGCTGGCTGGTTGGAAGAAGAATGGGGATGGATCCCGAGGGGGATTTGGTGGAGTGGCGGCGGCTGGCATGGAGGATGGGACATCTCCCTAAATTTTAGGGTTGGTCTGTATATATAGTAGGAGGAAGAAGTTTTAGGGGCGTCCGATCGTCATCGGATGGCTCCGGGTCAATTGGGTAGTCAAAAGAATAAATGAAAGAAGTATTGTGGCATTTCGGGGTTGATCCGAACTCAACGGTCATGACTGAGGGGGTTCGGGTTCAGAGCAGTTTTCGGACGCACGCGAGGGGTTGATGCACTGTGCAAAGAGGGATTAGGTGGTTTAACAAGAGGGAACCGAAAACCCGATTGGTCTCAGAACGGTCAACGAAGGTGAGGGGTTTGATGGGCTCAGAAAAGAGAAAGAAGAGAGCGGTTCGGTTGATCTGAGAGAAAGTCAACCAAGACAAGGAAGAAGCGGCAACTACGTGCGGATGCAAGTTTTAAAAACATGACGGCAACTGAGTGCCGATGCAATGCAAATGATGACATGATGAAATGCAACAAATAAAACACATGGCGGTCACGCAAAACATGGAAGGCGACTGGAGCGTCGGTCTCGGGTCGTCACAACACTCCTCCACTTACAAGGGATCTCGCCTCGAGATGTAGGGATGGCACTGAGTAGAAATGGAAGAGGAAGAGGTAAAACAAGTTGCTACTTTGACAACCGAGTGAAACCAATGAACCTTGAGAGGTTGAAAACTTGAAAGGAGAACACAACAGAGTTGAACGAAATTGAGAGCACTCCGGTAGAAAAGAGAAATAAGGAACACCATGTGAACCTTGGAGGTTGCAAAGCTATGAATGACGAGCACAATGTACAAGAAGGAATTAAAACCACTCTGGTTGAAACAAGATAAACAAGGGACGAGGAAGAACAAATTCGAACAGCACTTTGGTTGAAAAAAGATACAAGACTTGATAAGATGAAAAGAACTTGAGCAGATGACACAACACTCCTGCTAAACGGATAAGCAAGGAAAATAACAAAATCTTGGCAAAACGAGATGATGGAATGAAGAGAGCAACATCACAATGCCTCCAGAAGAAATGAAAGAATTGAATGAAAAGAACGGAGAGAAAACAACATGTTCTACCTCAAATCAATTTGAGAGAGCATCCTTAAAAGAAAGATTGAACAGAGTTGTTGAAGAATCAAGAATCAACAATCAAATGATATACTCCTCGTGGGCTTATGGAGAACATCCCAAAACCTATGAGGTGACAACCGGCCACTAAAGGAAAACAATTGATTGGTTAAGATCACTAATAGATGAAAAATTTCTTTCGCCGAGAGGATAGGAAAAAACTTGGATCATTGATAGACACCACAATTAGCAACATTCCTTAGGGAAGGCTTTAAGTGAAATCTATACCAAGATAACACCAACGAAGAAATTGTTGGGTTGAAAAGATCTCGTGAACGAATTGAAAATGATGGGTTTAAAATATCTCATTCCTGACAACTTGTGAATCATGGAACACAAACTCAAATTGTCTAGAATGACATAACGCCACCTCAAAAGATAAGGTAGAAAGAATTGCACTTCGGAGTGCAAGATGAAGAATGCTTGAACTCCTCAAAACAAAACATGCGTTGAACACCATGTTTATTTTAGAGTATAGCTTGGCAGATCATAACTTCGAGAGAAATCTTGAAGAACAATTGAAGAATGAAAGGAATCCTGGACGAACCACCATGTCGAGCCTTTGTGAGAACTTCGGTAATAAAAGAATGATAAAAAGAAAGAGAAGTTGAAAGAACAAGGTGAGCCTTGCAATGATTTAGATGGAGCTTCATGATGAAATAATTGAGAGAACTTGGAAATCCGGAAGAAAAGATGAAGCACTTGAAACTGAGAATTTGGTATCATGAATGAACTCCAGAAGAAGGAATTTAGATCACTTGGATGAAACAAGAATAAGAATTATGTTATGCGTATCCTTCACCAATTAAATTATGACCCACAATGGATTTAGCATACTAGTTATTCTCATTTAAGAAAGGATTGATATAGCTCAAACTTGGGAAAGTCTTCGACGAATCACCATTAGGATTGGAAAGAACGAATGAATTGATATGAGAACAAAGGAAGAGGAAACTTGAACGAACCACCGTAAGAATTGAAAATGAATGAAGAAAACGGAACGAATCACCGGGAAGAATTAGAAAACGAACGAAGATACTTGGGAAAATTTAGATACAAGAGAATGAAGAGATCATGAGCTGACTAGAGAATACTTGAGCGATGCACCGGTAAGATTTGGAGAACGAGGGCTGAAAGCTGAGAATGAGTAATATTCGAAATGATGGCCTTCGGAGAATTGAGAACGGAAAGAACTCCTGAAATGCTTCGGATGGGTATGAAAAGAATTTCTCTTGATCAGAACAATTTGAGGAGATAGCAACAAGCTTGAACCTAGAATCTTCAAGAGAACAGACAAGGATTTAGGAAAAATTCTTCTGCGGTCTTCCAATGTTGAGAATGATGATGAGAACTACCAAGACAATTGATGAGACACTCCCGAACAATGAAGAATAGAAATGTTGAACCAACGATGAAAATATTTTGAAAGCGATCTTGGAGAAGGAATATGACTAATGATAATTCATTCTTACGTCAAATTTTGAAAAAGAATTTGAGAATAACTCCGGAAAAAAATTAGAAGAGTCAGGTAAGATCCTGGGAAAAGACCTATGGCTTAGGGCCCACTCAAGAGAAACACCGTTGAAATGATTTTGAAGAGAGATTGCACCAGTTGAATTAAATGACTTGAATGAGATAATAATCTCCAAATAGCTTGAACGGATTAAGAATGGAAACATGAATCTTCTGAGATATCTTCAGCACTCTGGATACAAGTATCGCAATGTTAATGATCAAGAGATGCTTGGATAAGAACTTCCAACAAGAGAAAGCAACTTTGTGAAATGAGGAAAGGGATAAGATCAACACCAAAGCCTTGAATTAAATCCACCGAAGAATAAAATGAGAATGGAACAACGATAAAGTTGAAGCTTCCTTAGCGTCTTCATGAGAAATCACCGGATAAACAACATCGAAGAAAAGAATGAAGAAACTTCACATGAATATAATGGATACTTGACTTGATTTCTGGCTTTGAGAAGAAGGGTGGGAGGTTGGGGGAAAACAAAGACAACTTGGGATGAATGAAACAGACACCATTTAGGAAAACCAAGAATTGGTCTTGCGCAAATTGAAAGGATCGGGTTAACTTGAAGAGAAGCACGCCGGTTGAAAATTATGTACATGAAAATCTCGATGATCAAGAAGGATTAGCACTCCAATAGAAATATGAGAACACCGCTTAGGAAAGGTATGGAATCAACACTTGACATTGAAGCAACTCGAATACCACAACTCAAAACAAAACAAAGGATTTGGCTTGGAAAATTAGCCGGAACAAACATATGATAGACACCATATCGTATCATGTGTCTGTTGGGAAGATATCCTATGAGATACTTGAATTCCCACCTAAAAACTCCCAAAACTTTCTGGTTATGCAATCTAGTGTTGGGGATACAGGAAGGCACAATATATATCACGCAACTAACAAGCCCTACGCTCCAACTGTATCCATTCATCAACACATAACCAAGAAAACTCTGGAAATCATGTACCTCAGCCTTCAAAAAGCATTCGTTATATGAGCTGTGGAAATACTCCCGAACTCCCTCCCAAGTAGTGTGTGGCGTCGAGGTTATGTCACCACTAACTGCATAAAAGAGATTTTCGATGTCGGCGAACTCAGGTATTCCAGAACTGCAACGATAAAATTGTGACGACAACACCTCGGAGCTCAACTCCCCGGGACACTGTCACAACCCCTAAATGTCCGGAGGCACCAAGAACAATGTTCTCATCACAAGAATATCGGAACGATCCCAAGATACCCACGTGATCCTAATTTTTTTTAGTGAAAATGAGGATAGGAAAGTCAAAACATCTACGCCAGGAGACCTCACTAGAGCGACAAAGGGCGCTGAGGAGTAAAAAGAATCCTACTCTCTGATATATATAATCCTAAGACTCAAAACAGTTTTGTTTTAGACTCAACAACGACAGCGGTTCGATCAATCAAGGGGGCTCCTAAAGTCGGTAAGGTTCTGATACCAACTTGTAGCGCCCAAGATGCGATTCTATCCCAATCACGTGATAAACTCCTGATTGGGGCACAACCGCATTTCGAGCGCATAGCAAGGTGGATATCATTACAACATACCATTTACTGAATAGATGAGAATACAAGATAAAGGCTTACACTCGCCACAAGTTACAACATTCATACAACAATACATCAATACATAGCAACCATCATACAGAAGAGCAGGATCCGACTACGGATGAAATCAAACGAAAAAGAAGAATGACATCCACCCTGCTAGCCCAGGCTCACCCGTCCCGGAACCTATCCCTTGATCGAAGAAGAAGAAGAACTCCAAAAGCAAGCAAGCATTGCACTCGCGTCAGATCATCGCATTACATGTACCTGCAACTGTTGTTGTAGTAATCTGTGATATACGAGGACTCAACAATCCCATTACCATGGGTATCAAGACTAGCAAAGCTTAAAGCGTATGGAAAGGATAAGTGATGAGGTTGCAGCAGCGACTAAGCAATGTATGGTGGCTAACTCACGAGTACAAGAGTAAGATGAGAAACTACAGAAACGGTTGCCAACTATTAATGATCAATAAGTGATCCTGAACTACTTACGTTCAAACATAACCCAACCATGTTCTCCTCTCGAACTTCCCCGAAAAGAGACAGTCACGGTTACGCACGCGGTTGGTGTATTTTAATTGAGTTTACTTCAAGTCATCTACAACCAGATATTAACAAATTCCCATCTGCCACATAACCGCGGGCACGGCTCTTGAAAGTTTAAACCCTGCAGGGGTGTCCCAACTTAGCCCATGACAAGCTCACGACCCGCGGAGACAATCCTCCATCGCGGGACCCTCCGATCAGACTCGAAATCCCGGCGCGCAAGATATTTCGACAATGGTAAAACTAGTCCAGCAAGACCTCCCGACGTGCCGACACCCTGATAGTAGCCACGCGTATCTCGTCTCAGGCCACGATCGGATTGTCCAAACTTCCAGTAGGCCAATCCAGAGTTTCCCCTAGCAACCACCGGCGGTTGACTGGACCAACACTCATGAGGAGCACTAGCTCGGGGGGGGGGGGTTAGTTAAGTCCACGGGGTCTGGAAAGTCCCAATGCAAGTTTTAGTTGTAAAAAGGCAAATGGTAAAATCAAGGTTGGCCATTGATGGAGGAGTTTTATTCAAAGCGAACTATCAAGAGGGGCCCATAAAGCTTCATCGTGTTAGGGACGCAAAATCAAGGAACATAACACCGGTATGACGGAAACTAGGGCGGCAAGAGTGGAACAAAACACCAGGCAAAAGGCCGAGCCTTCCACCCTTTACCAAGTATATAGATGCATTAATTAGATAAGAGATATTGTGATATCCCAAGATACCCGTGATATCCATGTCCCAACATGGAACAACCTGCAACTAGCAACACTATAAGAGAGGCTGAGCAAAGCGGTAACATAGCCAAACAATGGTTTGCTAGGAAGGGTAAAAAGGTTAGAGGCTATCATGGCAATTTGGGAGGCTTGATAAATAAGTGGTAGGTAGCGCGACATAGCGATAGCATCGAAACAACTAGCATAGCAAAGATAGTAGTGACATCCAAGGTGACAATCATCTTGCCTGAAATCCCGCTAGGAAGAAGACCGAATCCATGAAGAAGATGAACCAACCTAGTCGAATGGATCCTCACAATCGCAACGTTACCGGAACTATCAAGAAGCGCAACCGGAAAGAAGCAAACATCATGGTAAACAACCATCACATAAACATGGCATGGTGCACAAACAAGGATGATGCATGTCCGGTTTAATGATTCATGGCATGGCAAAGTGCAACATACAACACTACAAATTAAGTGGAGTTCAATATGCAACGGGTTGCATATTGACGGACACCACATTCAAGTTGTTTAGTTTTCTCCCGTTTATGTACCCAACAATATTAAATGTTGTTAAACATGGCAAGAGGTGAAGCATAATAAAACTACCTATCTAGGCAATTTAAATGGGGCCGGATATAACAAACAACAAATCCGGAAAATCCCCATGTGCATATTTTGGTTATGGTACTGTTCTGCCTAAAGAAATATTTTAATGTTGTTAAACAGGAAAATAAAATGCACCATGTTAAATTATGCATTTTTCTACCCCATTTACATATAAAGATTATTAAATTCAGAGCTATGGTTATTTAGTTATGAAATAAATCATTTTAACAAGCTATTTGAGCAAATTTAACCAAACAACATTTTAAACATTTTTAAACATAGATAAAAGTGGCGTATTATGAAAGTAGACAAAATTCTAAGCATTTTACATATTTAAAACATTTTAATCCGATGCATGGTTCATGAGTAATTATATGCATGAAGACTAGCGACTTTTCTGCAAAACAAGTGTTCTCTGGATAATTAGCTAAATTCGCGAATCTGAAAAAAAACAGGAGCTGGGCTGAAACTCGCTATGGGCCAAAACAGTGGCAGGCGCTGGGGGCAGCTCACTGATATGTCTCCGTCGTATCTACTTTTCCAAACACTTTTGCCCTTGTTTTGGACTCTAACTTGCATGATTTGAATGGAACTAACCGGGACTAACGTTGTTTTCAGCAGAATTGCCATGGTGTTATTTATGTGCGTAAAAAAAAGTTCTCGGAATGACCTGAAACTTCACGGAATGTCTTTTTGGAAATAAAAAAAATCCTTGCAAAATATGATGACCAGGAGGCCCACACCCTAGCCATGAGGGTGGGGCACGTCTGCCCCCTTGGGCGTGCCCCCTACCTCGTGGGCCCCCTGGAGCTCCTCCGACCTCAACCCCAACTCTATATATTTGCTTTCGGGGAGAAAAAATAAGAGAGAAGGATTCATCACGTTTTATGATACGGAGCCGCCGCCAAGCCCTAAAACCTCTCGGGAGGGCTGATCTGGAGTCCGTTCGGGGCTCCGGAGAGGGGGATTCGTCGCCATCGTCATCATCAACCATCCTCCATCACCAATTTCATGATGCTCACTGCCGTGCGTGAGTAATTCCATCGTAGGCTTGCTGGACGGTGATGGGTTGGATGAGATGTATCATGTAATCGAGTTAGTTTTGTTAGGGTTTGATCCCTAGTATCCACTATGTTCTGCAATTGATGTTGCTATGACTTTGCTATACTTAATGCTTGTCACTAGGCCCCGAGTGCCATGGTTTCAGATCTGAACCTATTATGTTTTCATCAATATATGAGAGTTCTTGATCCTATCTTGCAAGTCTATAGTCACCTACTATGTGTTATGATCCGGCAACCCTGAAGTGACAATAATCGGGACCACTCCCGGTGATGACCGTAGTTTGAGGAGTTCATGTATTCACTATGTGTTAATGCTTTGGTCCGGTACTCTATTAAAAGGAGGCCTTAATATCCCTTAGTTTCCGCTAGGACCCCGCTGCCACGGGAGGGTAGGACAAAAGATGCCATGCAAGTTCTTTTCCATAAGCACGTATGACTATATTCAGAATACATGCCTACATTACATTGATGAATTGGAGTTAGTTCTGTGTCACCCTATGTTATGACTGTTACATGATGAACCACATCCGGCATAATTCTCTATCACCGATCCATTGCCTACGAGCTTTCCATATATTATTCTTCGCTTATTTACTTTTCCGTTGCTATTGCTATCATCACCACAAAATACCAAAAACACTACTTTTGTTACCATTACCTTTTGCTATCGTTACCACTACTATCATATTACTTTGCTACTAAATACTTTGCTGCAGATATTAAGTTTCCAGGTGTGGTTGAATTGACAACTCAGCTGCTAATACTTGAGAATATTCTTTGGCTCCCCTTGTGTCGAATCAATAAATTTGGGTTGAATACTCTACCCTCGAAAACTGTTGCGATCCCCTATACTTGTGGGTTATCAAGACTATTTTCTGGCGCCGTTGTCGGGGAGCATAGATCTATTCTTTGAGTCACTTGGGATTTATATCTGCTTATCATTATGAAGAACTTGAGAGATCCAAAAACCAATATTTATCCCTCAACTATGAGGGGAGGTAAGGAACTGCCATCTAGCTCTGCACTTGATTCACCTTCTGTTTTGAGTAAGCTTGCGACACCTAAACCTGCTTCTGCTATTCGTTCTGATACGTCGCATGTTATTGATGATGCCACTTCTGCTATGCATGATACTTATGATGAAACTACTTCTATGCTTGATACTAATGTGCCACTTGGTGAATTTCTTGATGAACAACTTGCTAGGGTTAGAGAGAATGAAATTATTGAAACTGATAATATTAACGAAAGTGATGATGAAGACTCTCCCCCTAATAAATATGAATTGGCTGTTGTTCCTGAGGGTTATGTTCTGGATGAAAAATCTGCTAGAGCTATTCTTGCTTGCAATGATAGATATGATCTAAAGAGGTTATTAGCTAAATGGAAGCAGCAATCCCTTAATGCTAGAATGAAACCTGACCCTTCTTTTGCTACTTCACCTATCTATGTTACTGATAAGGATTATGAATTCTCTGTTGATCCTGATATAATTACTTTGGTTGAATATGATCCTTTTCATGGCTATGAATCTGAAACTGTTGTGGCATGTCTTACTAAATTAAATGATATAGCCACCCTGTTCACTAATGATGAGAAATCTCGCTACTTTATATCCTTAAAATATTTCCGTTCTCATTAAAGGGTGATGCTAAGATATGGTTTAATTCTCTGGATCCTCGTGTGCATAGTCCCCAGGAAATGATTTATTACTTCTCTACTAAATATTTCCCTGCTCATAAGAAACAAGCTGCTTTGAGGGGTATATATATAATTTTGTGCAAATTGAAGAAGAGAGTCTCCCACAAGCTTGGGGGAGGCTTCTCCAATTACTTAATGCTTTGCATGATCATCCTCTTAGGAAAATGAAATACTTGATATCTTTTATAATGGACTAACCGATGCTTCTAGAGATTACCTGGATAGTTGTGCTGGTTCTATTTTCAGGGAAAGAACACCGGATGAAGCTGAAATTCTATTGAATAATATGTTGACAAATGAAAATAATTGGACACTTCCTGCGCCAACTACGAAGAAAAGAGGTGTTCTATTTCTCAGTCCTGAAGATATGCAAGAGGCAAAGAAATCTATGAAAGAAAAAGGTATTAAAGCTGAAGATGTTAAGAATTTACCTCCTATTGAAGAAATACATGGTCTTAATTTACCGTCTGTTGAAGAAACATATGATCTTAATCCATTACCTATTGAAGAAATACATGGTCTTGATAACCCGACACAGGTAGTAAAGGTGAATTCTCTCTATAGATATGATAAAGCTGAAATCCCTCTTACTAAGTTTGCTAGCCAATGCTTAGACGAGTTTGATAATTTTATGGTGAAGCAAGAAGATTTTAATGCTTATTTTGGTAAACTATTGAAATACAATTCAAATATGCTTGAACACTTGGGTGATTATATGGCTAATGTCAAAGGGGAACTTAAACTTATTAGTAAACTTGCTTCTATGGTTACCACTCAAGTAGAACAAGTACTTTTAAGGCTCAAAATGATTTGCTCAATGAATCGAATAGTAAGAATAATGATTATGCTGTTAGAGTGGCTACTAGAACTGGTAGAATGACTCAGGAACCTCTGTATCCTGAAGGCCACCCTAAGAGAATTGAGCAAGATTCTCATAGAAATAATATAGATGCACCTAGTCCTTCTAAAAGGAAGAAAAAGAAAAATGATAGGACTTTGTATGATTCTAGTGAACCTATTGCTGAAACACCTGAGAATCCAAATGATATTTCTATTTCTGATGCTGAAACACATCTGGTAATGAACCTGAAACTAATGATAATGTTAATGATAATGTTCATGATGATGCTCAACCTAGTAATGATAATGATATAGAAATTGAACCTGCTGTTGATCTTGATAACCCACAATCAAAGAATCAACGTTATGATAAGGAAGACTTTGTTGCTAGGAAACACGGAAAGGAAATAGAACCTTGGGTTCAGAAATCCATGCCTTTTCCTCCCAAACCATCCAAGAAAAAGGATGATGAGGATTTTGAGCGCTTTGCTGAAATGATTAGACCTATCTTTTTGCGTATGAGATTAACTGATATGTTTAAAATGAATCCTTATGCTAAGTACATGAAAGAAATTGTCACTAATAAAAGAAAGATACGGGAAGCTGAAATTTCCACCATGCTTGCTAATTATACTTTTAAGGGTGGAATACCAAAGAAACTTGGAGATCCAGGAGTACTCACTATACCATGCTCCATTAAAAGAAACTATGTTAAAACTGCTTTATGTGATCTTGGAGCCGGTGTTAGTGTTATGCCTCTCTCTTTATATCGTAGACTTGATTTGAATAAGTTGACACCTACTGAAATATCTTTGCAAATGGCTGATAAATCAACTGCTATACCTGTCGGTATTTGTGAGGATGTGCCTGTTGTAGTTGCAAACATTATCCAGTTCAAACACGATTATCCAGTTCAAACCCGAATCCAAGCTCATTTTGCTGCCATTTTCGATCTCCTTTCTCAAAGCACCTCTCACAAAACTGCTTGGGGGGATTGTTCCTTGGTATGTGACTCCTCCATTGGTCCAATTAGTTTTTCTTCTAGTGCTTTATTCATTGCAAATTTGTGCTGACTAGGTGACCCTGTTCTTGAGCTTGCATGTCAAATTTATGTGGTTCCAAGTAGTCTTGATGCATGATATAGGCTCTAGGCACTTGTAGGAGTAGTTGCTATCAATAATGTTGAGTTTGGTTCACTTTTATTTTTGAAGTTACTAA
Source organism: Triticum urartu (assembly GCF_003073215.2). Classification (NCBI taxonomy): domain Eukaryota; kingdom Viridiplantae; phylum Streptophyta; class Magnoliopsida; order Poales; family Poaceae; genus Triticum; species Triticum urartu. Next base: position 425,778,590 of record NC_053027.1, read on the forward strand.
AAGTTTCAGAAATTTTTCAGAGGAAGAAATATGTTTAGGAAAATGTACCAATGTGGCTCTTCAAGGAAACAAGAGCCCAGGCTTGCAATGCGTGATGCTGATGATGAGCCACCAAGGGACGCTCCAGTGCGGCCCTGTGAATGGCCTTCAGAGAACTTTATGGATCGAGCGGAAATCAAGGAAGAATTTAACGCATATTTGCGTAACGCTGATCTTATGAGCTTCGAGGAGGAAAAGTGCTGCCAGTACCACTATCTCACTAGTTCCTTTGTGAGGAGGCAAAAACGAGATATTTTATTACCAGAGAGGAGGCAGATGAGTACGAGAGGAGGGTGGAGGCAGCTCGCCGCCACGCTGCAGCTCAGGAGGCAATAGCCGCTGCATCGCAGTACGACGCCAGCTACAACTATGGATATCCGCCAGGCCATCCGTGGCCATAGACCAACTTAGGCCAAAAGCCTAAACTTGGGGGAGTACGTATTTCTCACCGACATTATATTCATGTTCACACACTCATTGCTAGATGTCGGTGCGCATACCTTTTCATTGTATCATCCATGCTAGTTTATTTCCTTTTTATGCTTTCTTCTTGTGTGTTTAATAAACCTTAAGAAAAACCAAAAAAATTAGTTGCAGCTTTTATCTAGTTTTAATTTCCATGCTTGTAGTAGTAATTAAAAAGAAAACCCCAAAAGGTTTCATGTTCTTATTTTGCTTGTTGGGAGCTTTCCCGTGTAAATAGTTTTATTTCTTTTCTTTTCTTTGGGGGTCGATAGGAGAAGACCGTGATTAAATTGTTGAAGTGGCTCTTATATGCATTATTGTTGATTTAACCAAGAGCTCATATTGCCTTGTCTTCTCCTGTTTATTGAATGCTCGCAGATTCCAGCTTAGTTCAATGCACATGCACTCTTAATATTATTCACATCGTTCGGTCGTGCAAGTGAAAGGCAATTATGACGATATATGATGGACTGACTAAGATGAGAAAAGCTGGTATGAACTCGACCTCTCTTGTTTTTGTAAATATAATTAGTTCATCGTTCCTGATTCAGCCTATTATGAATAAACATATTTGCAATGACAACTAGAGATCGTAGTTTCTTGTGCCATGCTTAATTAGTTAGGATCTTATAATGGTTTACCTTGCGTGCCAACATGCTATTAAAATGGTTGTGATGTGGTATCATAGGGTGGTATCCTTGATGACCCACAAGTATAGGGGATCTATCATAGTCCTTTCGATAAGTAAGAGTGTCAAACCCAACAAGGAGCAGAAGGAAATGATAAGCGGTTTTCAGCATGGTATTCTCTGCAAGCACTGAAATAATAGGTAACAAATAGTTTTGTGATAGGATAATTTGTAACGAGTAACAAGTAACAAAAGTAAATAAAGTGCGGCAAGGTGGCCCAATCCTTTTTGTAGCAAAGGACAAGCCTAGAAAAACTCTTATATGATGTAAAGCGCTCCCGAGGACACATGGGAATATCGTCAAACTAGTTTTCATCACGATCATATGATTCGCGTTCGGACTTTGATAATCTGATATGTGGGTGGACCGGTTCTTGGGTGTTGTCCTTACTTGGACAAGCACCCCACTTGTGATTAACCTCTATTGCAAGCATCCGCAACTACAATAAAAGTATTAAGGTAAACCTAACCATAGCATGAAACATATGGATCCAAATCAGCCCCTTACGAAGCAACACATAAACTAGGGTTTAAGCTTCTGTCACTCTAGCAACCCATCATCTACTTATTACTTCCCAATGCCTTCCTCTAGGCCCAAATAATGGTGAAGTGTCATGTAGTCGACGTTCACATAACACCACTAGAGGAGAGACAACATACATCTCATCAAAATATCGAACGAATACCAAATTCACATGACTAGTAATAGCAAGACTTCTCCCATGTCCTCAGGAACAAACGTAACTACTCACAAAGCATATTCATGTTCATAATCAGAGGGGTATTAATATGCATATAGGATCTGAACATATGATCTTCCACCAAATAAACCAACTAGCATCAACTACAAGGAGTAATTAACACTACTAGCAACCCACAGGTACCAATCCCGGACTTGGAGAAAAGAATTGGATACAAGAGATGAACTAGGGTTTTGAGAGGAGGTGGTGCTGGTGAAGATGTTGATGGAGATTGCCCTCTCCCGATGAGAGGAGCGTTGGTGATGACGATGGCGATGATTTCCCCCTCCCGGAGGGAAGTTTCCCCGGCAGAACAGCTCCGCCAGAGCCCTAGATTGGATCTGCCAAGGTTCCGCCTCGTGGCGGCGGAGTCTCGTCCCGGAAGATGGATTATGATTTTTTTCCTCATCGAAAGACTTCATATAGCAGAAGATGGCCATCAGAGGGCCACCAGGGGGTCCACGAGGTAGGGGGGCACGCCCAGGGGGTAGGGTGCACCCCCACCCTCGTGGGCAGGGTGTGGCCCCCCTGGTGAACTTCTTGCGCTCAGTATTAATTATATATTCTGAAAATGACTTCCGTGAAGTTTCGGGACTTTTGGAGCTGTGTAGAATAGGTCTCTAATATTTGCTCCTTTTCCAGCCCAGAATCCCAACTGTCGGCATTCTCCCTCTTTATGTAAACCTTGTAAAATAAGAGAGAATAGGCATAAGTATTGTGACATAATGTGTAATAATAGCCCATAATGCAATAAATATCGATATAAAAGCATGATGCAAAATGGACGTATCAACTCCCCCAAGCTTAGACCTCGCTTGTGCTCAAGCGAAAGCCGAAATTGAAAAATATGGCCACATGTTTAGAGATAGATGTGTCGATAAAAATAAAATACGGACATGAGGGCATCATGATCATTCTTAGAACATCAACTGATATAATTCTTGTCATATGATCTCTTATGCTAGACTAATAATTTAATCACAATTTCATGTATGAATCATAAACTTCATTGAAAACTAACAAACTATAATCTCAGTCATTGGAGCAATTGCAATTTATCAAAACATAGGAAAGAGTCAATATAAGAGCTTTTCAGCAAGTCCACATACTCAACTATCATATAGTCTTTCACAATTGCTAACACTCACGCAATACTTATGGGTATGGAGTTTTAATCGGACACAGAGAAAGATAGAGGCTTATAGTTTTGCCTCCTAATGTTTTACCTCAAGGATAATGTCAACAATAATAGTTCATGAACACTCACATCCAATTAGCCATATATGCCAGGATCTTTCCATCATGTTGTGCTTGCCAAAAGATAAAATGTAAAAAGGAAGGGTGAAGATCACCATGACTCTTATGTAAGGTAGGAAATAAAGGTAAAAGATAGGCCCTTCGCAGAGGGAAGCAAAGGTTATCATGCGCTTTTATGGTTGGATGCACAAAATCTTAATGCGAAAGAACGTCACTTTGTATTGCCACTTGTGATATGGACCTTTATTATGCAGTCCGTCGCTTTTATTTTTCTTCCATATCACACGATCGTATAAAGCTTATTTTCTCCCACACTAATAAGTCATACATATTTAGAGAGAAATTTTTATTGCTTGCACCGATGAAAACTTACTTGGAGGATCTTACTCAATCCATAGGTAGGTATGGTGGACTCTCATGGCAAAACTGGTTTGAGGGTGTTTGGAAGCACAAGTAGTATCTCTACTTGGTGCAAAGAATTGGCTAGCATGAGGGGGAAAGGAAAGCTCAATCACGTTGGATGATCCAAGACAATATAATTTATCTCAGATGCAAGAAAACATAACCCATTACGTTGTCTTCCTTTTTCAATGTCAACTCTTTAGCATGTCATATTTTAATGAGTGCTCACAATCATAAAAGATGTCCAAGATAGTATATTTATATGTGAAGACCTCTCTTTCTTTATTACTTCCTATTAATTGCAACGATGACCAAAACTATGTTTGTCAACTCTCAACAACTTTTGTTCATCATACTCTTTCTATGTGAGCTCATTACTCTCCATAAGATCCATATGATCTCTTTTATTCTTTTTATTCTTTCTCTTTTCTTTTATTCACTCAAGATCATGGCAAAATAATCAAGCCCTTGACTCAACACTAATCTTTATTATATATAGCTCACGGACTCGATTACATAGAAGGATCATAAAGCAAAGCTCACAACTAAATCATACTAAAAGCTTTATTCTACTAGATCATGATATTATCAAAATGATCGAACTAAGAAAAACGGTAAAGATAAAAGTGATGGTGATACGATACCGGGGCACTCCCCCAAGCTTGGCAGTTGCCAAGGGGAGTGCCCATACCCATGTGATTATGTCTCCTTTGTTGGTGAAGAAGTTGATGGTTTTGTTGATGGCGTAGGCTTGTCATCCTTCTTCCAAGACATAGGCTCACCATCATAGAAGGATGATCGAGTCTCCTGAAACCTCAAATCTGCAGCCAAACTCATCCTCTTGAATCTATATTCATACTCACAGTTTTGATTTTGCAAGTCATAGATCTAGGCTTGGAGGTGCTCGATTTTCTCATGAAGCTTGAAGATGGCCTCCCCAATGTCCTTGGCGTCCACCTTGTGGTTGTTGGTGAACTCCGTGATCATAATGTGATTGGAATCGAGTCCACGCTCCACCATCTCCTGACACTTGAAAACTTCTTGCTCCAATGCCTCGAGCCTTGCCTCCGTGCTTCCGGTCTTCCTTGGGGGCACTTGAAGATGACATGACGACCTGGATCTGTCAGAAAAACAGCTCGAAACAAAGACAGGAGATTTTTGCGTGACACGGTGGTCAAAACCTTCGGGAGGTTATATAATGAATTTTTACCGACCAAAATATGTGTCGTGTAAGAAAACGGAGTCCGGAGAACACACGAGGTGCCCACGAGGTAGGGGGGGCGTGCCCAGGGGGTAGGGCGCGCCGTCCACCCTCGTGGAGCACTCGTGTCCTTCCCAGACTGCTTCTTATTTTTCTATTTATCTAAATATTCCAAAACGGAAGAAAATTGCCATTAGAACTGTTTTGGAGTCGGTTTACTTACCGTACCACATACCTATTCCTTTTTGGAGTCTGAAATGTTCCGGAAAGTGTCCCTTATGTATTCCTCTGGGGTTATGGTTTCAATAACATTGGTTTCAACATTTATAGGATTACCTGATATATAATGTTTAATTCTTTGACCGTTCACCACTTCGGATTTGTGCCTTCGAAGTTGTTGATTTTTATGGCACCGGAACGACAGACCTCCTCGATAACGTAAGGACCTTCCCATTTAGAGAGAAGTTTTCTTGCAAAAAATCTTAAACGAGAGTTGTATAGCAATACATAATCACCTACATTAAACTCACGCTTTTGTATTCTTTTGTCATGCCATCTTTTAACTTTTTCTTTAAATAATTTGGCATTCTCATAGGCTTGGGTTCTCCATTCATCAAGTGAGCTAAATGTCAAATAACCTCTTCCCACCAGCAAGTTTGAAATCATAATTGAGCTCTTTAATAGCCCAATAAGCCTTATGTTCTAGTTCGAGAGGTAAGTGGCATGTTTTTCTATAAACCATTTTATACAGAGACATACCCATAGGATTTTTATATGCAGTTCTATAGGCCCATAATGCATCGTCAAGTTTCTTGGACCAATTCTTTCTGGATCTATTAACAGTCTTTTGCAAAATTAATTTGAGCTCTCTATTACTCAATTCTACTTGACCACTAGACTGTGGGTTATAAGAAGATGCAATTCTATGATTAACATCATATTTAGCAAGCATTTTACGGAAAGCACCATGAATTAAATGTGAACCACCATTATTCATTAAGTATCTAGGGAATCCAAACCTCGGAAAAATAACTTCTTTAAGCATATTAATAGAGGTGTTATGATCACCACTACTAGTTGGAATAGCTTCTACCAACTTAGTAACGTAATCAACAACAACTAAAATATGTGTGTATCCATTAGAGGCAGGAAAAGGTCCCATATAATCAAAACCCCAAACATCAAATGGTTCAATAACAAGTGAATAATTCATAGGCATTTCTTGACGTCTACTAATATTACCAATTCTTTGACATTCATCACAAGACAAGACAAACTTACGGGCATCCTTGAAGAGAGTAGGCCAATAAAAACCGGATTGCAATACCTTGTGTGCAGTTGTATCTCCAGCATGGTGTCCTCCATAAGCCTCGGAGTGACACTTGCATAGGATCTGTTCCTGTTCATGCTCAGGTACACAACGTCTAATAACACCATCTACTCCTTCTTTATAAAGATGTCGGTCATCCCAAAAGTAATGTCTCAAAATATAGAAGAACTTTTTCTTTTGCTGGTATGTAAAGCTAGGTGGTATAAATTTAGCAACGATGTAATTAGCATAATCAGCATACCATGGAGCAGCATGAGAAGCATTTATGACATTTAATTGTTCATCAGGAAAGCTATCATCAATAGGTAGTGGGTCATCAAAAACATTCTCTAGCCTAGAGAAGTTGTCTGCAACGGGGTTCCCAGCTCCCTTTCTATCAATAATATGCAAATCAAATTCTTGTAGCAAGAGAACCCATCTAATAAGTCCAGGTTTAGCGTCTTTCTTTTCCATAAGATATTTAATAGCAGCATGATCAGTGTGAATAGTTACTTTAGAATCAACAATATAAGGTCTGAACTTATCACAAGCAAATACAACTGCTAAGAATTCCTTTTCAGTAGTAGCATAATTTCTCTGAGCATTGTCTAGAGTTTTACTAGCACATTGAATAACATTTAATTTCTTATCAACTCTTTGCCCTAGAACATCACCTACGGCATAATCAATAGCATCACACATAATTTCAAAGGGTAAATTCCAATCAGGTGGCTCAACAATAGGTGCAGAGATTAATGCTTTCTTAAGTATTTAAAATGCTTCTACACAATCATCATCAAAAACAAATGGTATATCTTTTTGTAATAAATTAGTCCGAGGCCAAGAAATTTATGAGAAGTCCTTAATGAACCTCCTATAAAAACCAGTGTGACCAAGGAAACTTCTTATACCTTTGATGTCCTTGGGACATGGCATCTTTTCAATAGCATCAACCTTGGCTTTATCAACCTCAATACCTATTTCAGAAACTTTATGCCCCAAGACAATACCTTCATTAACCATAAAGTGGCACTTCTCCCAATTCAAGACAAGGTTAGTTTCTTCACATCTCTACAAAACTCGATCAAGGTTGCTTAAGCAATCATCAAAAGAGGATCCATAGACGGAGAAATTGTCCATGAAAACCTCACAAATCTTTTCACAAAAGTCAGAGAATATAGCTATCATGCATCTTTAAAAGGTAGCAGGTGCATTACATAAACCACAAGGCATATGTCTATAAGCAAAAGTACCAAAAGGGCAAGTAAAAGTAGTCTTTCATTGATCATTGGCTGACACATGTATTTGAGAGAAACCAGAAGAACCATCTAGAAAGCAAAAATGTGTATGTTTGGATAATCTTTCTAGCATTTGATCGATAAAAGGTAAGGGGTAATGATCTTTTTTAGTAGCTTTATTTAATTTGCGGAAATCAATTACCATCCTATAACCTGTAATAATTCTTTGCGGGATCAACTCATCTTTATCATTAGGAACGGCAGTAATACCTCCCTTCTTAGGGACACAATGGACATGACTTACCCACTGACTATCAGCAACGGGATAAATTATACCTGCCTCAAGAAGCTTTAGTATTTCCTTTCTTTCCACTTCCTTCTTCTTAGGATTCAGCCATTGTCGATGATCACAAACTGGTTTGGCATCTTCCTCCAAATTTATTTTGTGTTGACACAGAGTGGGACTAATGCCCTTAAGATCATCAAGAGTATATCCAATAGCAACACGATGCTTCTTCAGGGTTTTCAATAATCTCTCTTCTTCATGCTCTGAAAGGTTAGCACTAATAATAACAGGATATATCTTTTTCTCATCAAGATAAGCATATTTAAGAGTATCAGGTAACGGTTTAAGCTCAAACACGGGATCACCCTTGGGTGGAGGAGGATCCCCTAGGATTTCAACAGGCAAATTGTGTTTCAGGATGGGTTCCTGTTTAAAGAATACTTCATCTATTTCCCTTCTTTCATTCATAAACATATCATTTTCATGGTCTAGCAAATATTGTTCTA